>NW_009220030.1:0-37311 GCF_000690835.1 Fulmarus glacialis
GCTGGGTTCTGGGGGGTGGCAGGGCTTCCTGTGGCTAAGATAATGTCAGTTATCAAACCAGGCACCGGGGCGTTAACAGCTGGTGAAATTGGAATTTAAAAACCCCAAACGTCCCATTTAAAGCTTATATTTTGTGAAAGGTTGATCTTGATAATCGGATTTGGTCTGCATCCATCCACCTGGCACATGAATGTTGCTTATCTGCTCTAGTCATTTAGAAGAAGGAGGAGAAAAAGAAAATTACTTGAAACATCAGGTTAGTTTTTAGTAAGAGGAAAGGGTGAAGGGCACTGTGCTCTTTTATTCATTGGTATCATTGTGAATATGTTCAGCGCCAAAAGTAAATAAGTCTCCTGTTCCACGCAGTTTTGCGTAGTGCTGATAGCCTCAAGGTCCTTCATGGACCCTCTTAAAACAGTAATTCTGTTTTGCCTCAGTTCAAATTTGTAAGTGTGAACTGAATTGGGTAATCTCAGGGGTACATCGTTTAACCCCCTACCCCCAAGTTACATTGCGGATATTTTGGAAGCTTGGTATTGAAGTTGTTCTTCTGTTTGGTTGTTTGTAGTATTTTGCCCCTGCCTGCAAGCCTTGCTTTAAACCAAGGTGACCGTTTATTTCCAGGAAGCACCTATCTGTTGGGTTCCCCCCCCCCTCCCCCCATGTTTCTTTCGGTTTCTGGATGGATTTTATTTAATTTGGATTTTAGGAAGCATCTGTGACTCTTGTTGCAGAGCAAACTTCTTGGAAATAAACTGTTCTCGTGTTTTGGTCTAGCAAGGCTGTTGTAAGGAAAAAACTGTGTTTGATCACTTTTCCAAAGTGTTGGGCAAAGAAAATGGTGGGCTGGGTTTTGGAGTCTGTAGTGTAGGCTGTGCTTGGTTATGGTCTTTCATCTGATTTTTTCGGTAATCTGCTCTTTTTCCACTTTGTCTATCCAGGGTTCCTAAGGAGTGAGTGGAAGTACCACTTGACAGTGCTATCTGCCTGGCACTGATCTAGAAGTTGCAGTTCTTAGTGGTACTTAGCATGAGGTCCAGGAACATCTCATTTAGACATTTAGCAGTTTTTTTATATAGCCCTTTGAAGAGGGTATCCTATTGATTTAAGCTGAGTAACTTTATGATTTAAGATTTATGTTAATACCACTAAAGAAGGAATTTAGTGTAAAGCCACAGAGATCTTCTTTTGTGTAATAAACTGCCATAACTGGTATAACCAGTCATGCTTTTCCCATGGCAAGCTCTAATGGAGGATGATGTGGCAGTTAAATGCTGCCAAACCTTGGTCTAAAGAAGTTTCTAAAATTTCTTTACTGTCAAAGCTTCGTGGGTGAAACATTGTTATTTCCAGAAAGGTTCAAACAGTGGTGTACTCAAGAGTTAAATGCTGGTAACTGGAATTTGCTTGCTTCTTAACTGAGAAAGAATTAAGTGCTTTTTAGATAACGGTGACTACTTCCATTGTGTTTGTGGGAGCTGAGATGCACATTAATGAAGGTTTGCAGGTTCAAGAAGACAGTTATGACTGTGTGGAAGGGGGGAGGTTTCTCGAACATTTTTCTTTCACAAGTTTATATTAGTGGGGTGTGGAGGGAATCACATAGTGCAAAGTAAAATTCCTGTTGAACCCTACTATAGGGTTGGGTTTTTTCCCCTTAGCAGAGTTTCAAGTCCGCCCATCTTGCCTGTTCTTCTCTGTTATCCATACTCTACAGGGCTGCTAAATTGTTCTGATGAATTCCCAAGTAACCTTTTCTGGAAGAAATGAATAATAACAGCTCTTTTCACTCATAAATTAGTGTTGAAAGCTGTTGGTATGTGTTGGCAGAAAAAAATGTGCTAATATCTCAGCTAAACTAAAAGTAAAGAAATGTCCTCAACGGCTCTTTTTTAATACTTTTTTCTAAATCGTCTCCAACAGTGTTGCTCTGAAGTAGTTGATTCTTCAAGATGTTTTGCCACTTCTCAACCATAAAATCGCTCTAAAGACAAAATTATGCCACGTGATGCAGAAGCATTAAAAATACAAAAGCCTGGACAGTGAAGAATGTTAAGCAAAGAACCAAGGAGTCAAGAACAGTAGAAATATTTGACCTTTTACGTGTTGCTAGTAATAGTAGTCTCACGGTAGTTTTTCCTGTGGCTATTGTTAGCCATAGCAAACCGAGGGGCATTTTGACTGGTTATGCAATTGCTTACATCAGCCTTGGGAACTGTCTGTTCTGAGTCACGGAAAGAGTACTCAGGTCCATCTTGCAAGTAGCTTCATAGGGATCACCGCTGCTCTAGGAGCAGTCGGATGGTGTGCCAGGATCTGAGAACAGTAATATAAAAGTTTAGTGGACTCTGCATCTATCAAGAATATACAGCCTGTATTGATCGTGGTGTTTACTCAAAGGGCAGTGAAAGACAATCACCCTGTATTGTTGTTGCTGTGCATGTTAAAACTGTTTTGTTAATCGAATCTCTTATCCATGGATGTGAAATGATCTCCTAAGGGAATCTAGAGAAAATTATTTTCCCCTGTTCCCTCCCCTGGCATTGTTTCCCCTCGGGTATAATAGCATTGCTTCCTGGCTTCTGCATGGATGAAAAGGGAGGAGGGATGCAGAAACTTGAGTGTGTTGACTGTGTCAGCAAATACGGTGTCTAAATAAAAGAGCCGTTAGTTTGAACTTCTAAAACTGTATTTGTTCATATTTATTACAGTATACATGAAAAGGTGTTCATGATTTTTTTTGTACATCCACTGCTTTTCTCATAGGTTCTACAAAGGGAAGGTTTCCTAAGATTAAGACTCTGGTCTGATTTTGGGTAGAATGTGTCACAAAAAGCACCGTCATATTGTCTTTTATAATCTATGCACAGCAGGTGTTCCATATGGCATTTTCTTTAATAGCATTTGGCTACTAAGTTTAAAAATACTGTTTTTTTAAACTAAGAGAACACATGTATATTACAAAACAATTTGATAGTCATTTCAGAGAAATGAAGCAAGTCTGCATTTAGAATGAGATTCAATACTGGATTGCATATATCCCCAGCTTTGCTCATTTGCAGAGTGAGGTTAGACCTGCCACTCACTGACTTACATTCAAATTGTTCTTCCATAAAACACACACAGTACTTATGACACTTACCTGGTTCTTTACTAAGGACATTTGCTCAGTGTTCTTCACATATATAAGTGGAAAACTAGTAGTCAAGTAAAAGATGTTACGTGAGGGCGAACTGATACTATGTGCTGTTCTTATATTATTTCACAATAAGCAGCTGAAAAATCAGTATAATCTGAAAAAGCAATTTAAAATTAATTTTATGTGTAATTAAATATCTGTGTGCTTATGTAAATGATGAAGTTCTACATGCAAGTTAACTTATCTAGAAAGAGCTGTTGTTTGCTCGTCAGTCTTCCAACTGTGAGTCTACCAGCATTTATCTGAAATACTTTGTTCGTGACTACATGTGCCATTCTTATCAGTGTTTTTGAGATAAACTACTATTTTTAGGAATATGTCATTCAACTACTTAAAAAACGAAAAACCCAGCTCCAAGTATCATTTCAATACTTGTTATGCTCTAGAAAGAAGGAGATCACTTATGCCTGTAAGTTTATGACTTGATAGTCTTTGGAATAATATGACAGGCATATAGTACCGAATAGACACAAAATTGGTTTTTGGAGAGGAATACTAACGGTTGACTTGGTCCTTGCACTTCGCAGGAGCAAAAACAGGTTTTAAAAAACATGGTGTCATGGTGCCAAATTTCTACTTTTTCATGTTGGCTAAAACTTACCTCTAACCACTCAAGTACTGAAAACCAGTGCAGTTCAGATGGATTGATACTCTTAAGTTCTAGGTATAAGCGAGCAATAGATTTCCAATGTGCAAATTTGCTCTGTTAATCTGCCACTGTCTTCCATTAACTTGTACATGTCAGAGTTGGGAATAGAAAAATGAAAGACTAAATGATAGCATAAGAAACAGGGCCCTGGATATCATCCTCTGTTTAGACTACACCAGGAAGTTAAGCAGAATAATTTCCTATGTTAATTGTGTATTCTGAAATAATTATTCCACATTAGAAGCATGACAATTGTTTTTGGAATAAAGTAACTCTTAACAGTACTGTCTGCAGTAGCTATTGGTCATCTGCCCTACACAGAGAGCATTAAGAGTGAGTGTAAAATTCAGTGAAAGACAGATCATTGTATACTTAATGTCAATAGTACTCCTCATTTTGTTGGATGTACTGTTTGCAGGCAAGTGCCTAGGTAGTGCAACAAAATTGACAGAAAGAAGACCCAAAACATCCAGATTTCTTCATACCTTGTATATGGTTTCTAATGGTGCAAGTCCTTAATCACACAATCTTAGTCATTTAAGATACGTGCTTATATTGTGGTTTGTTCTCCATGCAATTTACTAGCTTGAAAAAGAAGGGAAAGGGAGTGTTATATTGGCTCAAACTACCTCCTTGAAAAACAGACTCGAGTTTCTCTGATGCTTCTGTCATTTTGAGTGCATGGTTGGGGAGTTTCTGCATGTTGAGTTTCGGTTTTAATATTTCTTTTTTTTTTTTCTTGATCCTTTGAAAGATCAAGACGAATAAATGGAATGGAATAAATGAGCTTTTTGCTGGGGTGTCTTATAAACCTCGATAGAGAGGAGAAGGAAATGGAAGAAATTGTGTATAGAAATGTTAGTTCCAGAAGTGCTTGCAGTGAAAGAAAAATTTGGTTCCGGTGGGCTTATGGGATGTGGCTGTGTCCCAAGCACAATGTGTTGCTCAGTAAGTTGCTGAATCCTTTTTCCCCAGTAATTCAACAGACCATCATGAAATCCCAATTCTAAGACAAGTGGAGTAGAGAAGTGCTCTTACTGCATGATTTAGCCGTGTAGTTCAGGTGCTTCATGCAGAAACCATCATTTCTGTGCGCTCAGAGGACAGTGGTGAGGCTCTGGTTCAGGTGCTCAGAGTTGCTCTTTGGAGGTTCTATTCACTATCTGTACAGGGGCTTAGTATTGAGAGGCTTGTATGGTAATTTAAGCACCACAGTTAGATAATTGGGGTCAAGCAGCATGAATTTCTTTCCTGCTCAGTACCTCCCATGTGTATGAATATAGCACGAGTCCCTCTCTGTATAACACATGCTGTTTTGCCTTGTGCTTCTTTTAAGAATGTATGAAACTTCTTTCTAGGTGTCAGCTTCTGAAATAGGTTGAAAGAGTAATTCTGTTGATACAAATCCCTTATAAGATTACAGTATTTCTTCTCCTGAGAAGTTGTGGATAATCTGCAAGATACATGTTTCCCTGGATAATAGCAAAGCTGTGGATCTGTCTGAGACAAAGGAATAGACAAAAAGTTGTAGTGAATTGAAGGAACTGCTCATGCAGCACTTGCAGACCAATTCTGCAAACTTTTTGAATTAACAAACAAGTGCATCAGTGAGTAGTCTAACAGTGAAAATACTCCTGGATTTAAAGCTAAGCATGAATGATTCTGCAGGATTAGAACATCAATGATGAGTGTTAAGAGCTTTAGAGGAAAAATTAAATCTTGTCATTTATCATATTGATATAACTTAAACTCTAGATTCATTTTAGCTGAATTACAGTGGTAGCTATTCGTGTAGTTAGAGTCAGAATACTTGTAAGTCTGTGTATAATCTTGATGTGGAATGCCTATATAGACCCAGACTTCAGTTTTTACTCTTTTCCTGCATTGACAATATGGGTAATTCAGACCAATAGGCAGCTCTGTTCTCTTTTGCTTGGGAATGGCAAAGTAAAACGCGGTTTGAAGCTCCTCACTCATTGGGTCTGCGTGTTTGTAGACAGACCAGAGAAGATATAACTGTGCCCTGCCTAATCTTCATCTTGCAGTAAGACTGCTGCTTGCTTTGGAGGCCCATTTACTTGATTCAGTTTGATCACAGCTTCCAGAGAGCAGAGTGGAGGAAACAGGTTGTCAGCCAAGAGCTGTTGAAGACGCACAGATGGCATTGATTCCCTCACCTAAGCACATTTTCTTCCCTTCAGAATATTTTACAAAAATGAAACTTAACTCTCTTATCTTTGACGGATAGAACTCCTTAAAATTCTTCTTATTTTTTGTTACTTAGTACCACTTTACTATTACTGTATTAAGAGTTTCTTGGAAGAGTATTCATATTAATAACACTGTTATATTAAGTAAATGGACTGCAATGCGTGATTCTGCCATATTTGAAGTTATAAGTTACAGGATTTCTAAGGTGCAGAGAGTTTGTTGGGATTTGAAGAACGTCAGAACATATTAGCTGCTTTGAAAGGATAGTAAACTGAGAGGACAGTGCTATCAGTGAAAGTGCAGACTCATCTGTGTCTTCTTTGATGAACACATTACTTTCACATAAGGCTTGCTGAATTCTGCTCTGCCTCTCATTTGGTTCCCTTTTGTTGTTTCTGGAAGCATCCCAAAAGAATGTGTTGTTCAATCTACTGTCTTCCTACATGACTATGGTAGGTCATCTTTGGATGTTAAATTTGATCTATCTGTCAGCATTTATAACATGTTTGCAAGGATTTCAGCTCATCTCTTGGTTCTGAGAAGTTGTGATTAGATCAACAGTTTATTTTAGGTACAGTCTTCACAGTTAAAAAGATTCCTGTTTGCTGTCTCTGGTTGCTTCCTGCTTTCTTCTGCAAGGTCTGTTGTCTAAGCTATTAAGAGCACAGTAAGAGCTGTGTAACCAGTGCTCAGCCAAGGACAGGTATTTGAGTTAGGGAAAAGATTATTTTTTTTTAATTGATTTCCCCATAACCTGGGAGAGCATTAAGATCTGAATTTCACCTTGCCACATGACACTTATATTTACGCTCACTGGAAAAGAAAAATTATCTGAGTGACATCGATATACAGAATTGTTTATTATCAACTTAGCTGTTGGAGAGAAGGCACTCATATTGTCTTTTTCTTATGAATAATCTTCAGATACTACTTGTATAAAGTTGTTCAGCTCTTGGGAAACCAGACAGCTTACACTGCCACGAAGTATAATATAATAAAGCTAAAAAAGAGAAGCAAGCATGTAGAAATGTTGTACAGAGCATGAGCTGGAAGGTAAGCCTAGGGTATGCTGGAGTTATTTAAATCACTCAAAACACCATGATAGCATTTTCCTGTTTGCACAGAAAAATGTAGATGGTGTATTCAAATGGTCTTGGAGAATATAGAGAATCAGAGGATTTTGCATAGGAATAGAAATGCCATTTGCTAATGAGGGTGCCCTCCCATCAAGTTTCATTCCAGCATCATGGCTCATAAATATCTCAGTAGGAAAATGGGATGATGCAGTATGCCAGAAATCTATGACGTTCCATGTGCACTCCAGCTATTTTGGCTACCCATGGAAATAATTTGTGGGTAAATAGCCTACAAGCCAGATAAACTCTGCACAGATGCAGAGGTGCCATAGTTGGCTGTTTGCAGGGCCATCTTGGTTCCAGGATGCCTTGTTAGCTGTGGCAGAGCACTGCGTGAATGCAGCTGTACTGCTTTTGAAGCCAGGCTGAGTCTCGAAACAGTTCAGCTGTATTTCACAGTGTCCAGGCTGATAGGCTGTGACAGTCCGCTCTGGTGTCAGTTTGCAAACAGGGAGTTTGTGGAATGTGATGCTGAGGCTTCTTGGTGGCACCTTGGAGGGCCAAATCAGGATTTTCAAGGTTTCGGCAGGATTATGAATCCAGCTGGTTCCATATGGAAATGGATGTTTCAGCACTCTGGTCCCTTGTGTTCTGGGCAGACTTGTTATGAATAGGGCCAGCTCAGGTTTAATGCTGAAACTGAGGTAACATCTGTCTGTGTCAAAACACTGGAAAGCACTTGCAAAATTACTGGAGCTGTGTGTGGACTTCTTCAGGAAACCTCAGATCCAGCATTATGCAGCAATAAACGTGGATTTACATACAATCAGCTGTAATGTAGCACTGCTTTCCCTAGCATGCTCTAGAGCACCTATGTTTGCTCCCCCACCCTGCCATATTATCTAGAGTATCCCTACCTTTTTTTAGCTAAGATAAAGGCTGTCTGTCACGGACGTCACAAGTGTTGTGTAACTCTCTGTAATCAAAGATAATGGAAACTTTCCGATACAAATGCTTTCTGATGGGGTGGTGAATGCTAATTTTTTTTTTTTAATCAATGTCAGCGTAATATTATTTCTTGAAACTTCTTTTTAGTCTTAATACACTGAGAAGAAAAAAGAAAAAAAAGTCCCTTACATCAACTCCTTGTGGCAAATTAAGCTTGTTTTTATATATAAAACTGTATGATAACATAGGTTAATTTTAAGTTTGCAGTTTTGGGGTGGACTCTAGTTAATATCATGTGCTGTCATTGTAGTCAGCTTTGGCAGAGCAACTCTTGTTACTTTTGTTAGGGACATTTATGTCTTGTTCTTTGAAAGCATGACAGAGTTCAAAACCTAAAAGCAGTCAAAGGTTATGTGCTCGTTCCTTGGTCTCTCCGCAGCCTCAGGGCCAGCATTTCACGACTGTAGGGATTCTTAGTTACATGATTATGAAGTGTTCCTTTTAATTCCTTGATACTTCCCTGGGCTGTTTCCAGTCCCCTTTTATTAGCATCTCTCACTTTTTGTGGCTAGACTTACGACTTTGGGATTTCTTTTAAAAATCTCACTGCTTTCAGCTATGCCAGATGCTTTTAATAATGCCTTTTGTTACAGTTGAACCAATATCTTAACCCTCTTTGGTTCCTGGACTTGGAATAGACAGTAACAACACATGAAGTTAGAGATTATAAAAATAAATAAATGAATTATGGCCCTGTTAAATGACTGCAGGGACAATTTACATTGCACATGTAGCAATATCTGAAGAATGAAAACTGTTAATATTAAAAGTTTCAGCTATGAATGGGAATAAACAATATGACTAAAAGCTGAAAATATTGTCGATAACTCTTAGAAAACACGCTATACTCTTTTTTTGTTTGTTTGGGGTTTTTTTGGTTTTTGTGTAGCTACAGTGGTCATGGTACAATGTTACTCTTCTGTCCATTTATACCATTCTCGTGGAAAGTCTTCTGTATTAAACCAATGGTAGCAGCAAACTTGGTGCTCTCCAATCTCATCTTCTTTTACATTGTACAAATTTTCACAGAATCATATAGATTGGAAGGGAGCGCTGGAAATCACATAGTCCAGCCTCCTGCTCCGCCAGGCCTAGTTAGAGGGCCATATCCAGTAAAGTCTTTTATCTTCAGGAATATTAAAGGCTCTTGAACAAGCTGCCTCACCTGGCAGCTTGTTTTAGTGCTTGACCATCCTCATGGTAAAAATTTTCCTGCTTATATTAAGTTAGAATTTCACATGTTCCTGCTTGTGTTCATGGCCACTTGTCATTCCAGTGTGCATCTCTGAGACGAGTTTGACTGTTTGTTCTACATCCTCTCATTAGGTAGTTGTAGACAGCAGTAAAGCCTCCTGTTAGCCTGGTGGTCTTATAGCTGAACAAATATGTTATGGGGTCCAGACTCTGACTGGTGGACCCACTTCAGTATGCCAGTGTTTTTCTTGTATGGGGAGCACAAAACTGGACACTACTCCAGATGTGGTCCCACAAGAGGCTGTGAGGATTCTATGGCATACCATGACAAAGGCATTGCTAAAATCAGCATACAACAGCCGTTGCTCTCCCCTCATTCACCAGAATCATCTCATAGAAGGCAGCAGTTGGGTTAGTGTGGCATGATTTGTCCTTAATAAATCCATGCTGGCTGTTCTCACTCACCTTTTTGTCTTTCATGTGGCTGGGAATGGTTTCCAGGAAGATTTTCTCCATGATCTTTCCAGGAACTGAGGGTGAAGTTAATGGGCCTGAAGTTTCCCTAATCCTCTTTGCTATGTTTTTTGAAGGTGGATGTGGTGTTTGCCTTTTTCCAGTCATCAGCCACCTCCTTTGATCACCATAAAGTCCAAGAGAACAGGGAGAACATCGTTGCAATGACATAAGTCAGCTCCCTCAGCACTCCAAGATCCACCCCATCTGGTCTCATGGACTTGTGTATGTCCAAATGGCTTAGGTACTTCTTAACTCAGTCTTTCGGTAATATGGGTAATGACACATACCCACAGACCCTGGCAGTAGGCTCGGAGAACTAGAGAGCCTCAGGGCAGACCTTCCAGTGAAAACCAAGGTAGAAGTGTACCTCTGCCTTTCCATATTCTTTGTCACACAGTGGGCCTGTGTCTTCCTTACCCTGCTTTTTGGTGCCGCTGTTTTTACGGAGCACGTCTTGTTGCCCTTTGTGTCCCTTGCTAGGTTCAACCCCAGTGTGGCTTTGGTTTTCCTAACTCCATCCCTGCATACTCAGGCAATGCTTTTGCATTCTCCTGAGTAACCTGTCCCTGCCTCCATTTTCTACATGCATTAGTTTTGCATTTGAGTTCATTAAAATTAATCTATCCTGGCCTTCTGCCACAGGTGCTCAACTTTCTGCCCATAGAAATCGGCTGTTCATGTGCTTTGAGGAAGTTGACCTCGAAGATCACACAATTGTCCTGAGCTCCTCCTGAAAACCCAGTTAAGGATATGACCTATCTAGTAAGACTGGATGTTTCTTAAAAATAAAATCATAACATTACAAGTTAAAAATTGATACATTTGCAGTAGAACTCAGATACAAACAGGAGAATTCCTATAATAGCACATCAACTACATCCAGCTCAAGTAAATATTCCTTTATTATGTTCCTCTACTTTGTTTCTGATTTTGATACATATGTTAATATATACTGTTTCCATTTCAGTAGAGTTTAACTGTGATGCTGAAACATGAAATATGAATTAGTTTACAGTGCTGCAAATATTACATAAGTGTATCTAACTTGAAACAAGGTCTGCGTGAATGGAAATCGTTCAGGGTACTGTTGAGATCAGTGGGACCCAAACCAAATGCACGTTTGTGGTTTAAATTAACAGCTAAAAGAATGGTATAATAGTACTGGACATCCAGGTTTTCCAAAGTGTTCTCAGTCACTGAGAAAGGTGAAACTCAGATGGGACTTCTGAGGCATAACTGGTTTCTTTATGAAAGTTCCTTGAACAGCATCTGGAATTAATGGGATCCAGGAACATTTCTTGATGGAAATTGTACGTGAAATACCGCAAGCCTTATCAAAAGTCATCTGATTCTTTTTGAGCAACCACAGTTCTGTTTACTCAATGCCAGTGCTTACTAAGCTGTCTTTGTACAAACTGAATTCTCATTTAGGATCAAAAGCTAGCTCTGTACTGGAAATAAAATGGGCCCAGGGATCGAGCTTGATCACTGGGCTACTTCTTGTTCCTGCTGTTTAATTGCTGCAATCTCCCTGCACAGTTTTTGTCTATACCACCTAGAGCTCTCTGGGGCCTTTCTCTTTTCTGGCATCTTTTGGGTGCTACCACATGCCAGGAACCATTTCCAGCAGGCAGTGTAGGTAAGACTCCACTTTTGTTTCCTTCCACCCTATACGGCCATACAACACTATCCCAGCAGCCTTGTAGCCTCAGACACCTCAGATGCCATTGTGTCACACAACGGGACGTGCCCTCATTTTCATACCATGAAAATGTTCTAATGGCTGTGATACAGTCCTCACTTTGAACTAAAAAATCCACACAAATAATATCTTAGGGATATAGGGGTACTATGTAGGACTCAGAGGAGTATAACTAAGACGACCCCAGAATCAAAATACAAGGTCAGATGTTTAGGAAGAAAGAGCGTGAGCTATGCTTGCGAATGAGAACTGTTACACCATGACACTGATATCTTATTGTCCGGTTCCAGCTGTTACAGAATTAACTTTCTTCCCAGTAGCTTGGAGTGGCGGGGGGGGGGGGGGGGGGGGGGGCCGGGGTTTTTTGTTACGAGAGGAGCGTTGATGGCCCATTGATGCTTTGGTTGTTGCTGGGTGGTGCTTGCACCGGGGACTTTTTGGCCTCCCATGCTCTAAGTGCAGGGGAAGCTGGGGGGGGGGAAGGAGCATAGCTGGGGCAGTTGACCCAGCTGGCCAATGGGGTGCTCTATACCATGTGACATCATGCTCAGTTTAAAACCCGACACGCGGTTTGTGGTCAGTGAGCTGTTGCATTGTGCATCGCCCGCTTTCTGTATTCTGTTATTGTTGTTATCATTGTTCTACTTTGTTTTATTTCCATTATTAAACTGTTTTTATCTCAACCTGCAAGTTTTTCTACTTATGCCCTCCTGATTCTCTTCCCCATCCTACCGGAGGGAGTGGGGTGAGCGAGCAGCTGCATGGTGTTTAGTTGCTGCCTGGGGTTAAACCACAACACTTACTTTCTTTTTTTAGGGACACTGGTTTCCAGGAGAGCCAGGTGGACGTGTACAGTGTGTAAGGTCAGTGCCTTAAACATGTTCCCCGTGTTGGTCGTTTACACTTTGTTCCGCATAATGTGCATGTTATTCCATCTAGATAGACTGTTCTTTCCTTCTTGTCAAACCAAGTGTGCTGCTGAATAACTGAGTCATGGATGTGTATACAAGCTAAATCCTGTGTTCTTATCTCATTCACACACACCCACAGTTGACTTAAAGAGGACTAGTATTAAAACAGTGAAGTAAGCATAAAGGTGTTAGAAAACTGGAGTTAATGTTGCCTGTGCCTTATGGCTGTAGAAACTACAGCAAAACCATGACCAGTGCTGTCCATTCTGTATATTGTCTGACTCAATGGTGCTATAATGCAAACAACAATCTGAAACAGTCCTTTCTTCCTCTTTGTTGTTTGGCTGTTAGCCTTTACAATTAAACTCTGCTCTGAACACAGAGTTATGAATTTTCTCATGGTCTCTCCTGCAGTGCTTATGAGCACTTCACAAAAATTCCAATTCAGGAAAATTTCCTGCTCTGATATAATTTTGCAGCATCTCATGGAACTTTGCCAGGAAGTTTCACAGGTACTGACAGCAGAGAGGTTAGAATCGGAAATCTGGGATTTAGCTCCATTTGGCTCCAAATGGAAGTGCATGTGCTTCACGGTTGCAGGAAGCACTCAGGTTGTTTGCACTCCCTTGTTCGGGTCCCTGCAATCTGTTCCAGTCCCTTTGCCACTCCACTGCTAACCGTACTGTCTGTAAGCAGCACCTTGCTAGATACGTTTCCAGTGTCACATTTCCCCATTGCAGCCCCTTTTCTCTCTTGCCCAGATTAGTGCCAAAGTTCAGTTTCAGCACCATGACCTTCCTAGCTGCTTTTCCATTACTGTTTTCTCAGTCAATCAGCTTAATACCTGAGTGCAGCCTGTTGGTGTGTTCCTTCTGTGCCTGGTCTTACCAAAGGCCGTTTCTCAGCAGCACCATCTGACCAGCTTCTTTTTGGTCTCGTCTATGATTTTGCTGCAGTGCCCGTGTTCACATGCTGGCTGTATGCTGGAGAGTAGAGTCCTCTCTGAAAGCAGCAGAGGAGAAACCAGGTGCTCGTTGTTTATAAGGAGTGTCTGACTTCGCTTGTAAATTTGGCCTGGAAGGAGTGTGCTCAGTTACCAGTGGGAAGTGATGTGCATGTCATCTGGTCAGCTCAAAGTATAGTGGGAGAGTTGAGTATCCAAGCTGGAGGGTACTAACTTATAAAATCTGAAGTCCAAATGCATACAAATCGTATTCTATCCTCAGGAACTGTGGTGTCCCTCATAGAAAAACCACCTGGTGGTTAAATTTCACATCCATGGCTCCAGACATGATGTAGCTAGTTGTTTTAAAAAATTTGAAATCAGTGGGACATGGGCGAAAACAGTACCTGAACTGCGTTGTGGCTAAAACTTTGCGGAAAAAAGCTTGACTAAGGAAGATGCCTAGCATGGACAATTTTGGCTTGCCTCATCAAAAGTCACTGAATTTATGCCAGGTAAATTTGGTTTTGCCTGGAAAATTTGCTAACATATAATAATTGGCAACATCAGCGACACCACTTAAATGTGTTTGTCATGGATTTAAGCGAGAATTGTGTGTTACATGAGAAAAGCATTTAGTCCATAGATTGAAATGTTTTCTGTCATAACATGGTAAACAAGATGCTACAACATAGTAATTTTCTATGTGAAAAGGTTAGAGGTTTTCTAGTGTCTAACTTGAAAATTATGTTTTAAAGATGTTTGTATTAACTGATAGTTTCTTATTTTATTTAAGTGTCTGAAGAAAACAGGAAACATGGAAGGTCATAAGTAGTAAGTACCTTGATCATTTTTTCTTATTATAAAGAGTTAATGGTGTTTGGCATGTTGATTTGTCACTGCCTGAGTCTATCACACATTATGTTCTGGCATCTAGTATTTATATGAAGTCACTGGTAGACATTCTGATTAAAAAGAATAAAAATTAAAAATTAAAAACTGCCAAAGAATGGAAAAACAAGTGACTTGACTAGGTAGAAAAATAGCATGTTATCAATTTCCCGCTTAATGGAAAGAAGTGTATGAACTCTCGTGTTTCAAGAGGCTTTATCTGTGGTCATCAACTTCAGAATAAAGTACATCCTTCTTTCAGTTATATTTTCTGATTGTTTAACGAAACCTAAGTATGTCCATGATTGCTTGACACAAGATCCATTTTAAAAGGTATTGGCAAGTGTCTACCAGTAAAAATTGTCCACCAAATATTTCGGTAATGTGATTATGAATCTTTCATTATCTTAAGCGTAAATAGGAGCCAGTAAATTCTTCAAATGAAATTAGAAGCTAAATTTGTCTGTAGTGGTAAAAGATTATATTCCTCTTATTCCTTCAATTGGTTTATCAGTCTCTAATTCAGGAATCTCTATTAATCCCAGCAATTTTTTTTGTGACCTCATATTAATAACTCATTTTTATTCCTTGCACCATGCCTCCAGAATCACTAGTCACCTCAAGTGAGGTAGATATCAAGGCTGGTTGACATCAGATGAATTATGGTGTTTTCTTCACTTGACCACTGAACTGAGATATCAGTTATTTGCACAGCTGTTGCAGAAGTTAAAGCACACAACTAGCCAGACAGCTAGGGTCTTTAAACTGCATTGTGAGCAGCTTAATTACTATTTTTAAAGTAATACTATTTTTATTAAACTCTCGTATTCTGTTTTCTCATAATGCAGGGGGATCTTGTTATTTATTAGAGGTTGTAGATTTTGTATTTTAAAGGTGCAGCATATATTAGGTCAATATAGGCTTCACCTAACTTGGTATGCTGCCTGTTGTCAGAGTCTTTAATGGTTTGTTTGTGCAGAATTCCACATGAAATGACGTATGTTTTGCATGTGTGGTTTATTTTGTGCTGTAGCATGAAGAAGGCCTTTATTTTAGTTTTAATGAAAATCATAAATTAAACTCTTGGAACTAATGTTTGGGTAGAATTAAATGGGTAAATATCTTTGCTTTTAAAGTTTGGAGAAGAAGCAAATAAGTGCTGTGTATAAGTGCATTTTGAATTTTGTCCTTGCTCACTTCCAGTTTAATTTCTTATCTTCTCTTTGGTGAGTAAGGCACTGTCTCCTAATTCACTGATTAAAAATAACTAAAGCAAGTAACAAATCCCTGTGAAACAAACTTCCTTTTCAGGTTAAACTCTGTCACTAGTAACTATGTAGGGCAGATGTGCCACCCTTTTGGGGAACATTTGTACCAATGGCTTGTTGTTTCAGAATGGCCGTAGTATTTCACAGCAAGCATATATAAATATATGTGTGTGTGTGTGTGTGCGTGTGTGTCTTAATACATGACTTGATGTGTATGTTGGGTCTGAAGACCTCTTCGGGTAGCATCCCTGAGCTGTCTGTGTGTCATGAACAGAGCTAGTGGGCAGTATCTCAGTAATGAACCACAGTTTGTCACTCCACGGGTGGAGAGTGTCTTTTTTCAAGATAAACTTAACCTCTTTAATTTTCCTGAAGTATTTAATATAGCAAGTTTTAGCAACTGTTTACTTCTAAAGATCTGCAAAATCACTGCAGCTTTTTATATATGCACGTAGGGAAAAGGCATGTACTTTTGCGGAAATTAGTAATGGAGTAACACTTCCTGAAAGAGATCAAGATTTCATTGTAAGGCTATATTTTCTATTAAACCATCTTGGTATGGTTTAAATATTGTGGAATATGGAGTTTGTCTTTAGGTTGAACTTTTTATTAGGTCTGCTACATTAGGAATGCAGAATCATCTGTCAGTAGAAAATAATCCTTGAAAAAAAGATTACCTGTTATGCACCCACAATTGTCATATAGTCATTACATAAAGACGTGAGCTATCTATCTTTCACATAGCAAGCTCAAAAGAGATAAGTGTTCTTCTAATTCTTTATTATTCAATTGTAAAAAAGGGAGGGCAAGAAGTAGTCTAATTCCATTCATAAAATGAACTTTGTAAAATCCTGGCACTGCTGAAATTGCATGAAAATTACTGCCTGCTTAAGCAACTCTGCTGGTTTACTTGAAACTCTCCTATTAGTTATATAAAAATAAAAAGTTAATTCCATGGGCTATAAATCATTCCATAACGCATTGGGAAGAATTCTTTGCAGCTGATTATTTGGCAGTACTACATGCTAAAGACCTTCAAATTGAAAGCAGTGTATTATTTTCCAAAGTAGGATGGGAAATATAGTACTAATTTAATTGCTTTGTTATTAATGCATAATGAGGAAATGCATGTTAGAATATACGTGTTTGCATGCAAATGCAATATTCTTGATGGAAGTGTATTAATCTAGCATGTTAGACTTATTTTTTAAGCATTCTATTGAAGTTTTGTAATTTTGTTTCTTACTATTCTAGCAATTATCCAAGGGAATTTTATGACCAATATGCTCAAAGCCAAGATAAATCTGTGGTCAATAAAATGCAACAGAAATACTGGAAAACAAAACAAACCCTTATAAAAGTTACAGGAAAAAAGGAAGATGAACATGTTGTGGCTTCAGATGCAGATCTGGATGCAAAACTAGAGGTTTGTAATGTTTACATAATGTGTATTCTCTATTTCTTGATTTTTAAAATGTTTTCATTTCCATCAACCCTCTAATTTGTGTACACATAGTCTATAATAGTGTATATACATTTTTATCATTCTTTTCTTATAGTATCTTTTCCAATTTTTGACAGAAGTACCTATATGAATACAGGGGATATCGTGGACACTGTATGTCCCTCAAACTTTATTTGGAACCTAACATCTCTCATATTTATTTTCAGCTTTGGGGGGCAGGTTTTTTCTTTTTTGTTGGCAGATGGGAGCTGGGGATCATCCTTTGTGCTTATATCAGTCGTTCTTATCTTTTGCTTATGTCAGTTTAAGACTTTTTTAAAAAATAGTATTCTATAGTATATACAAATGACATTCTTTATACAGTTATAAAATACCACATATACCAGAAGAACATGCAACATGCCAAGAAGGAGCAAGGCGCATAGTGCGCTCTGCTCTCTGGAGCTTTTGTGCAGATAAGTGGGTTTTGACGTGACCAAAGAAGCTTCTGAAAGTCTGTAAAGTGTAACCAAAAGAAGCAATCCTGCTGTGTGACAAATACAGTCCTACTATCATTATCCTCAACCCCACTGGAAAAAAACCCCTAAAGTTCTACAAATTGAAGAGCTTGAACATCTTTGACACAAAGCAAAAGATAGAGAATGGACTTCTGAAGTGTAATAATCAAGTTAGTGTCCAGCTAAGTTTTATCGGTACTGTTCTGTTACATAGGGTAAAGGTTTTGCCTTACTGGTTTTCTTGCAGTTTCTTAGAAAATTGTTGACTTAGGATTCTCAGTTTATTCACGTTTTAGCTGAAATACAAGAGGCTGTTCTGCCACAAACAAATCTTTGTAGTTCTAGCTATGATAGTGATAACTTATAATGTGATGATTCTAGCTGTAGGGGTCTTCATGATCGGTTATAAATCAAGAGTAGTGATGCAAAACAAACTGGAAGGATGGAACAATATTTTATAAATATATACCTGAGTTTCTATCATGCTTACTATGTTGTAGATTAATCAGGAAGGATGTTTGTTAGCTCAGGTGGGATTGCAAATAGGGAAATTTGTGTTTACCAGATAAAAAACTATAAGCATATTTTCACTTGGACAACTTCTCAACTGCAGGTCACGCTCTCAGTTTAAAAGACAAGACCCATGTAAATGTACAGGAAGTTAAGCAGATGCAAAGGAAGACAGTTGCTGTGCCAGTAGTCTATCTTGCTTATATTTGTGTAATGCTTGGTACAGTGGAGTTTAGGTTTAAGTTACAAGTTGGAGGTTTTAGACGGACAGACAGAAAGAGTAGTAATTTTTCTATTTCCTGGAGACAATATCCAAACTTAGTCAAGACTGACTTTTTTCCTCTACTTCCTTTGGCAACTGCTGCTTTATAAATTTGGTTAGAAAACTGGAGCTATGCCAGTAAAAAGTTCAGTTTACATCAATAACTTTCTATGTTTGCATACCAGTGCAAGTTCGTTCCACTAGGCTTTGCAGTATTGAAAATTCAGTATGCATATTGCCACACGTGATAAACATGATAGACATTTTGATAACTTTTTTCTCTACTGTGAGTTTTTATAGAAACAAAGATTTTTACATCTTCATACATATCCAAATATATCAATAAAAGAAACCCCAACATTAGTAGTTTGGTTAACTATCAGCTGTTTAGAATAGATCTGTTTCCAAAATTATTTTTGTCTTTATTTTCCTTTTGTAAGTTATGATTGGTATGTCTGTAGTTTCAGTGGACAACTTAAGTGAAAGAAAAGCACAATTGATAAGGAAAAATTACTTTCAAGCTGGAAAGATTACTCATTGTTCAAGAAGAAAATAGTGATCCCTAATAATTTCTACAAAAAATTAAGTTCTTTCTTGTATTTTAATCATCAGCGTTTCTTGCATATGCTTACAATTTTTTTTGTGTATTTTGTTTCAATATCAGCTGTTCCATTCTATTCAGAGAACGTGTATGGAGTTGCTGAAAGCAATTGAACTGTATCAAAAAAGGATTTGTTGTAAGTATGATAAATACAGTAGTTAAAATGATAAGGAGGTCTGCATTATGGAATCATCGAACAAGAGGAAAAGTAAAAATGAAAATGGGGAGCTACTAGTTTCATCCTATCTAAAAATAAAGATAACATTCCTTGCAGTCAGCTAAAGGCAGACTTGCTTATTTGCGAGTGAAGATCTCCTAGTTCTTAAGTTTTATATTTGATATTATGTAGTGATAGGTAGCAATAATTATGGGAGAAAGCTTGCTTTTTAAGTTGGTTTTTTTTTTTTCGTTACTTGCTTGGCTTGTTTAAATTCAGAAGTGTCTTGTCTAAGAAATCCTAACTCTGTTTTGAACTGGTTTAAGTTTTTTTAATCAGGATTGACTATGAAGAATATTGGGCTTATTGCTAGTTTTGTAATTAAGTTATCCATGCTATTACGATGAATTTGATAATGCTGACTTGGCTGTAACAGGTATACAGTAATTAGTGGCAGTCATTAGTGAGAGACAGGGACCTCATTTGGGAAGTTTCAAAGAGCAGGTTGTACTAAATGACCTCTAAGGGTTCTCTGCAATCAATATTGTTTGATTATCTGCTGCTATGATTTCTGGCCTGGAAAAGAGAATCGAGCTTTGGAGACATCTTTCAATTTACTTTCTTTTGTTGAATATTATCCATATTTTCTCCAGTCTTTCCTTCTTCTTTTGCCTGGCCAAAGAGTCAGAGGTTTTCAGGATCTGGAGGTAAAATTAGAATACAGAATACAGAATAGTAGTGTCTTGAGTTCAAGAAGTGTTGCACAGTAGCAGGTGAAATCTCTGACGCAAAGATGTGCATGCAGCACATTCTACCAGAGTGTGCTGTGAGTCTGCATTGGATTTGACTGTCAACATTTGAAAAAATGACAAGAGGACTTTAAGAAATCTTCTTTCATTATATTAGGCCATTCTCCTTATTGATAGAGGGAAGAAATTGGTCCTATAGGAGACAGCTGCTTTGGAAGACTAATAGATGAGGCCATAATGAAATGTTTTTGTAAGGATGTGAGATCATGAAGACTATATGATCCCAGTTTGGAAGTAGTCAACAAGTCAGTGTAATAATTTCAGATATTTGAAATATAAATTAAAAAATACTGTTTGAATTATGTAGAATGTTAAAATTGTAAAATAATCCTGCAAAGTAATTTGAAAATAAATGTTCTTTAAAATGAAGTACTAGATTTTTCATATGAAAAATTCATTTCTGTAGTCAAGCATGGAAAATGGAGAGTGAGAGAAAAGCAAGTGAATGAGCTTTGGGTAGTGTAACTCAGAATTCGCTTCAGTGAAAGTATGCTACCAAAGATCAGCTGAGGCAGTCCAGGTGGTAAAAAAGGGTTAAAAAAAAAAAACCCAAACCCAAAAACCAAATAAATCAAAAAACCCAAGGCTAAAAGATATTATAATCAAGATTGGGCCCTTTGTATAATCTAACCAACCTAATTCTTTTTTTTAATAAAGAAATAGCATGTTTTTCCTGTTGTCTTTTGGCACTGATGGAATTTTGTCATTCTTGTTAAGTATATCAACAAATGTCTCGAGTGAATCAGATCTTCTATTTAATAAATGCAGGAATTCCATGAAATTATTTATTTTTTCTGTGCTGTAACTTAACCTGTTTGATACTAGGTCAGTTTTAAAGCTGTTACGAACCTATTAAATAACGTGTTTGACCACTCATTTATTTTTCGTTAGTTCTGTCTCAGGAAGAAAATGAATTGGGGAAATTTCTTCGATCACAGGGTTCTCAGGATAAAACAAGAGCAGGAAAAATGATGCAAGCCACAGGAAAGGCCCTCTGCTTTTCTTCTCAGCAAAGGTATATGTGTCAGAATTACTGTCTGATTTACAAAGTACATGGGATAATGGTAGTTGATTCACCGTTGGCATAATTCATTTTCCCATTTGAAATGTGTGAGGAGCCAAATGATAGGAATGTTGTTATTGACCAAACCTGCTGTAGTATTGGCCATATTACTGGCTTGCTCTATGTAGTTTTGCCTGATGCTGTTTTTTGTCTTATGGACCTGCTATGTCTGTGTACCTCCAGATCACCCACCTGTGCCTGTTCAGCTCAGCAGTTCTAAAGCTGTACAGCTGCATCTGCACGGCCTCTCTAGCAGTGGGATTGTAAAGGACCTGATGTCAGGTCCCACTCCTGCTTGGTGGCACTTCTCACTCTGCAGAGAAATGCTACAGCAAGCTCGTTGTGGAGGTGTCTGGGTCCTGGGAGGGCAGGGAAATGGTTAAGGGAATGCCTTTTTCTGGGCCATGGAGTCTCATACCTCAAGTAGATGGAGGAGAAAGGAGGAGTCTGGATGCCATTTTCTGCTTTAACCTCACACCATGAAGTCTCCCAGGAGAAGATCCTAGATCACCACTGAGCTCATGTAGGTTGGGTAGAACCAAATCAGTAAAAGGTAAGGAATCCAGAGGGACACACATACACACAAACACATGCTGTTATCCAGAGCGCTTGATGTCTCACTGACCCTGTGTTTGCTCAAAGAGTTTAAAAGTAACAGTACCTGATGGCATTATGAGTATTATGATGCTTTTTTTTAACAGTATTGGGACTGTGAAAGTTTGAAATTCACCATCATTTGCAAGGGAAAATTCTATTCCATGGTATTTTACAGGATTTTTTGGGGCTCTTAACTATTGTGATACTTTCCAGCTTTAGCTTAACATGCAGCTGTTTGGCTCAAAATAAAACATCGCATACAGAGCACTGGGAATTTCGTATGTTTATCTTGGGCTAGAGTTTGGTCATTAGCACATACAGTAACAGCCATGTTAGGCACCTTTGAGCAAAAGTCCTGATGATTTGCTTCTTTGTAAAGCTTATCTGTTTATAGAAATCCCAGTGTATGACATGTCTACATAAACTGAATTTTCCTTTGAATGGCTGGGTATTTGTAGAATGAGAAAAAATGTGGGGAAAAAAAAAAGCCACACTAAGAAGTTCATATTTTATTGTATCTCTTACTCAATGCATTTTTAAGGCATCTTTTTAAATAAACTCATATAAAGATAAAACCAACTGTTTGTCTGTCTTCTCTTGAGCTATCCTCAAGCTCACGTTGAGGTTGGGACTGCTGTTATTTACGCTACATGCCAATAGCCAGCTCGTAGCTGGAGATCAAGAAGGCGCAATTTGCTGGTTACTGGAGCTGAAATTGGGAATTCTCTTATGCCTAGGAAGTCCCTAAGTAGCACCTTAAACTAACTCTACACTGGTGTGGAACTGATTGAACCCATTCCAGTGAGGTGGCTGCTGACAACCAAGAGGAAAGGAGAAGCAGCAGGAGGAAGCAAAGCAAAAGTTGCAGTAATCCTGTCTAGTTTTGAGATCCCATTAGGAGCTGAAGTGATGGCATAGGGAAGACAACAGTGTCCCCTACTGCCTTTCCAAAGTGTAGTTGCCAGAAGAAACATTTAAGAAAATGCCTAAAACCTTCCAAAAGATAAACATCCTTCAAAGGAATTGTTCAGATTTCTTTTAAAAAAAAAAAAAAATCAGATAATTATCTACTTGACAGATGACTTCTTTATTTACATGTACATTTGAAGATTAAAAGGCTAATGGAAGTGCTTTTTCTGGGGCTTAACATGACAATCCTGATACATCTGTGGTATGTATCCAGTAATAAATTACCTTAGGTACATTTTTAGAGTTGTTAAATGCAACTTGCAAAGAGGAATGTTAATAGCATACATACAAGCAGCTTGGCTAACTAAAATACATATATGCATTAGAAAAGGTTCCTTTTCCACTCACATGTGTAAGTGAAAGGTCACTACTTGAATAGGAAGGTTGCAAACACAGTATTCGTGCAAAATTACCCCGTTCATGTGTACCCCCAACCAAGTTGTAGAACCATCTGAACATACACTAGCACTTAAGTGAACTATTTTGGCTGTGTATGTTTTTTTAGTTGCTAGTAAAGTGTCAGTAGTTGCATTAATCCGTCTGCCTTTGTGGAACAAGTTCTTTAACATGTTCCTTTCCTTCCTTTCTTTCCTTCATGCCTTCCCCAGATTAGCACTGCGTACGCCTTTGAGTAGATTATATCAGGAGGTGGAGACTTTCAGATACAGAGCCATCTCAGACACATGGCTGACAGTAAACCGAATGGAACAGTATCGGACTGAATACAGAGGAGCTCTGCTTTGGATGAAAGATGTGTCTCAGGAACTGGATCCAGATCTTTATAAGCAGATGGAAAAGTTCAGGAAGGTATGAAGTTTCGTGTAGTTTCCTGGAAGGGGATGGCTGATGAACAGCAATGAAGCGTGGTTTTGATCCTTCTGAGGAAGACATAATTCAGCAGCATTAAGGATGCTATTTATCGTAACTAATCTTTTCTGTGTGACAGAACTCCAGTTAATCTGATATGAAATATAGTGTCCTTCACAGAGTGGGCTGTAAGGAAAGATATGGTAGTAAGAAACAGCATTTTTCAGTAGTCTATTCAACTTCAGCCTAAATCTCTATAATTTAAATAATATGTATTTTTAAAGAAGGTTATCTAATTTTAAATACTTAGCTGTGATACCTGAATGACTAATGGAAGAAAATATGTCTGCTGTCAGCCAGGCAAGGGAAAATGGATTTTTGCAACTAGAAAGTACAGAATTAACAGAAATGCTGTAATATCTGCTGCTAAATTTTTGGGTGCAGTTAAAAATGAGCATTTTCAAAATTGGCTATTGTTGGATTTTGGGGCCAAGTTGCAAATTTGGAATTTGTTTTTAAGTTCCTTGTGCAGTTCAGCATGACTCTGGGCAACTGCTAAACACTAAAGCTGCTAAGAATGCACTCTCCATAAATCGTCTTCATTCAGTGTCACTCAAATTTGCTATACTCCTCCCCTCCCAAACAGCTTCCAAAAGTCACAAGTCCTAGGTGGTATGCAGATTTGCTACCAGGTGCAAGCATAGAATTTATTTGGACTGATCCTGTCCCAGTCGGTTCAGGAGTGCTCACGAGAATTTCACATTTTCTAGTAAGGCTCTAGGGCCAATTTTGTTAAAAGACTATAATGTTCCCAATTTGTTGTTTATAAATCTTGACTATTAGGAGGAGTTAGGATCCTAGGTATAACATGGTGGCTTGTGCTTTGACTAAAGGCAGTAAAAAAACTTACAGAAATTGTGTGATAATTGAAGCAGAGGCCTAATAACAGAAATTGTATTAAAGTGTACATGCATGTGCTTGTGGCTTAGAGACAGGTAATGTACAGAAGAGAATCCCTGTTCATCGATGGCTTGAGCAGTCTGTGACTGAAAGTGTTTGGAGATGAAAGATACTTAATGTGGGTTTTTAAAAGCTTGAATAAACGATCCTAACGGGAAAGGACTGGCATGCATCTAGGCTATGCCATTTTTTTGTAAACTGAAGTGGTGACAATAGCAATTAAGGAAGGGGTGGAACAAATGAACCCCCAGCTAGTCATCTAATCTTTGTTTAATGCTTCGGTACAGGATATTCCTGTAAGTCTTGTGGCACCAGACATGTATTTTATTATGCCTTGTGGGAAATGCTTATAATGGCAAGTTCTTGCAGGTAAAATAATTGGTATGGTCTTGGCCTCAGCCAGTTGCTTATGTATAATGTTTGATTTATTAGAAAAACACTTAAAAAATTGAATGTTAGAATGAATAAAGCAGTACTGGTAATGGTCATACAAAATTGATTTATAGCTTTCTTGCGAAACAAATGCTATGGAAAGTATAAATTATATAAATGGCGAAGTAATTAAAATAATGTATGCTTTTGTAACTGTAGTTAAAAAGTTAGATGTGAATTTTCAGCCATCTTGGGTTGCTGTGCTTCAAGATCAGCAAAAATAAGGTGGGTTTTTTTCTTTTAAAGCTCTCACAAAACTTAGTAGTAAAAATGTGGAAGTACTAAGTATTTTGAAATATTTCTAGGTCTGAAATGAGTTATATTCTGACATAAAGAAATAATGAATGTAGATTCTAAAATTCTGTAGCGTTACCTCAAATAGTTTAAAAAAAAAAAAAAAACTTGATAAGGTCTTTTGAACCTTTCTTTCTTTCCTCCGACGGGCTGTCAGCTGAAAACCTTTCAGATCACATTGTAATGCAGAGAACAAAAAGCTCTATATTTTGTAGCCGACACAGTAAAGAAATGCCCTTGGTATCCACTTCCCTACATAACCCATCTGTGCAACAGGCATATCAAACCAGTCTTTGAAGATTTTAACACTTGCAGAAAGTAAACTTTTTTCATTTTGGAGAAAAACCCCCAACATTACAAAAATAAAATCCTCAAGAATAATGTGCCTAGACAAGACACAACAGTTTGTTTTTAGTGCTTTACGAATGTAGTAGGCAAACAAAACTAATGGTGGATACTGTAGTCCTAAATAATGAAAGTAGAGGACTTATTTTTATTGTCTTTTTGTTCTATTCTTGCTTGCAGATCTCAATTGTGCCATAGTGTGGCAGTGTAATGCTGGGTTTTTAGGGCTTATTTTGGATCTGTAACAACAATTTAAGAAGTCATGCTAGTTTTGTGTTGAGAAAGATATCATAATTACTGATGTAAGGTTTTTGGTTCTAAAGTATACCATCACCGGAGAGAAGTGTTTGATCTGGAGCTGCATATCTAGTGATACACCAGCAAGTAGTTAATGAAGCTGATGCTGTTGGAGCACTTGAAAGAAAGTTTTCTTCAGACCTCTAATTATAAAAATCCTCAGTATTACTTTAGTAAACATCTCTTTTTATTTCAAGTAAACAGTGCTGGTTTAGTGATCTTTAGTGCACCTAGTGCATCAGCAGTATTTATATCACTTGGTTTTAAGACTGTTTTTCAAGTATGTAGCCTTTTATAATGTAATCCTAAATGTATCATTATGTATACAGATATGGTACTTGTTTTTGGAGACCAAAGCTAAATCAATCCAGATGGGTTTTTTTGTACCTTCCCTCAGAATAGCTCAGCCTAAAAGATCAATAGTTGAGTCAGTATTTTCAGAGCTGATAAAATCTGAGTTAAAACATTGGCATTTTTGTAGCTCTCTTTCAAAACAATGAGGTACTTGAAAGAATTTTCTAATGCTGTTCTCAAGGCATCAATCTAAATATGTGAGACCCGGCAATACTGCCACTTCCAAAGTATCCCAGAATGCTGCAGAACAGCCTTTTTATGTTGTTATTTAAAGATACCCTTGTGATTGTAGCTACTTGAGTCAAACCAAAGAAACAGGTGAAGTATTTACTTTTGCGTGCAGAATTCTATAAATGCTATGTACCTTCATTCTTTTTTTTTTCCTATTAACAGTTTTTATGGACACTCCAGTGCTGTTCTAGATATAGAGGTCTTCCATCCCAAGTTCAGAGTTTGAAGTGTTGCTTGAGAGAATCTAAACAGCGCCTTGGCAATGCTGTGATATTTAAAGGAATTTGAAAGAGATAACACCCCTTTACCAAATTCTCCACTACTGATCAGGTTTTTAAGGTTCTTAAATGCAGGCTGTTTTTTTCTGTCTGGTGACTGTACACTACAGCATGAGCTCTGCCATGATGTAAAAATATAGACCAAATTGCCCAAGTGCTGATAGTCCCCCAGTGTCCTTCCTCCAGCTCTGAAAAAGTTAAGCTTTTCCGTGCATTTCCTGAGAATCAACGTGCGAATATGCAGAGTGATAGGCTATGCCCCGAGGCAATAGCCTCCCATGTGCAGCCTACAGGAACACAGAAGAGGCTCTGCTGTTCAATTTTACTTAGCTAAGCTATCTCAGATGCTTATACAGTGCAATATAGACAAACCTAGACATTACAGTGCCACCTATAACAAGTAAAAAGTGAGAGCTGAAAAAATTATCATGCTGACCTTTAAGCGAACTATAAGAAAAATCACATCTGTGACATGGCAGGATATATATCATGCTACATTGAAAGAGCAAATGAATCCTTTCTATATTTTTTTTTTTTTACTTCCATCATTTTTCTACTCCTCTGCTTCCCCTTCATTCTGAGGCTTGAACCAAAGCTGGAGTAAGTAGCTTTCTAAATACCCACTGACCATGCTGGGATCCCTGAGACAAGCCGCACTGCAGCGGTGTACTGAGAACTGGGTACCTGGGGGGTTGGGCTCTGTTTCTCCCTGTTATCTAGTCCTCTCTGCTTTGCCAAAGCTGCTTTCCTAGGAGCTCTGCTTCTGTATGAACCAAACGAAGCTCAGATCAGAGAAAGAATAGGTTGAAGCTGTGTAAGGGTAAGGAGTGATGCATGGGCTGGTTGCAGCAGAGCTTTCTAAATGCTATGATATTCATCTGCTTGGAATACAGTGCAAGTCCTGTATCTATAGTACTCAGATATTACAGCAGTAAATATCTAAGTTTGTAAAACAGTATGTATGAGATGATGGGGTACTGTCTGGAAAAAGAGTTGGGTTTTGATCAATATATTTGCGTGGGATCTGTGGGAGGAACAAGTAGCATGGTTTGTGCTGTGCCTCTTCGTTCTGGAAGGTTAGAAAGGCCCCACCCCACAGTGCGGAGCCCTGAACTACTTCAGTGGTGTTAAAGAAGTGGACTAGATCCTACCATGGACGAGAATTGTCAGAATATTCCCCAGAAGATCCTGAACACTTGTAGGACCCTTAATGCCTAGCTGTTACTTTACATGCAGCTGTGGAGAAACTTGCAAGCTTGTAGCTGAGTTGTCTGGGCACAGTTTGTCTCGAGTTCTTCCTAGTTGTAGCACTCTATATACTTGAAACAAAATTAATGCCCTTAAATGGCATTTTAAAGATAAATCTGGCAAGAGAAAAGGAAAGGCGGTGAGAAAAAGGAAAGTTCAACAAGAAGAACTCATAATGATATAACAATAGCTCAAACTGTTGTTTTTATAAATGTACTAATGTAGGGAGTGGCTGATCTATGAAAGTTCTCTGTTAAATGTCTTTTAAGAAATAAAGGTTAAAGCTTGTGTGGACAGCTGGGGAATAATGAAGATCTAAATAAATCCATTGATTAAAAGGTCAGAAGGGAAATGCTGAAGTATATGTATTCATTGTAAAGATCTCAGCAAGTGTGGATACGATACATCTGCCGCAGCCTTACAGGGAAGGCTGTTCCCCTGCTGTCCCCTTGGCTACTAGCACTGCCTGGTATCAGTGCATTTTGGCTTGTGTGATGATGAAGGGGCTGCACCCTGTTACAGCATCATCTGCTACATCTGCTATTCACCTATCTATTAACATCAGCTGCAGACAGACCTCCAAACCTGGAGGCACTGTGGAAATGTGCTGGAGGATTTTTTCTTTTTTTGATTCTCTCTTACATTTTGCAGAGCTGAGAAAATGCAAAAAGCCTAGGGAAGGAGAAAAAACAAATATGATGCTCATCTTTGAAATAAGAATAGACTTGGCAGTTGCCAGCCTTGTAAACTTAATTTCAGTTCCTGGTAAAAAAATGAAAAGAAAATCTGTAGGCATTTAGAGGCTAACAAACTGAACAGTAGGTAAACAACACAGGTTTATAAATAATACTACAGATTTTTTTTTGTTATTTTGCATTTTTAATCAAATTATTAAATTAGTAGGAAAAAATTGCAAATCTGGATTGTTGCAGTTTCTTATGAGTGATTACTGGAAAAATGAATTTAACTTTGCTAGAAAAATAAGAGCTCTCAGGAGCTGAGAGTTGAGAATATTGGCTGAGAGACACTAAACAAAGTTTCAGAGGATCATAGAATATAAAGATGGAAAATACCTTAAAGATCAACTAAACTCTCTTCCTGCCAGGACAAAATTGTGCATTTGTAATATATTTTCCAAGTCTTTTTCTACATATAATAAATATAACTCGGTTGAGGGTGACACTCTTAGAAGTTTTGTGGTTATTGGTGATGTTCTAGTTCAATTATTAAAAAGTCAACCAAAAGAAAATGTGCTAATGATAATTACATCTGCAGACGATATTGAGCTGGAAAGCCTTTTGGTTTTCCATGCAGCAAAGTATACCAGCGTCTCAAAGAAAAATGTCTTTGGCTGTTGCAGTCACAGTGGTGTAATCAATAGACTCTCAGCTGCCATAGTTACAAATAGCAGTGTAAGTGATTGATGTTTAGAGCCAGCTATGGTAGTCACTGTTTACCAACTTTGGTTTTTAAAAATTGGAGAAGGAAAAAAGGAAAAAAAAAAGAAAAGAAAAAAAAGGTTGTAGACAGCAGTTGTCTCTGCTTCTTTTTAGGTGATACTTGTTAATTTCCAAGGCTAACTTCATCTGGAAAACTTAAAGCACATTTGCCTTTAGTTGACAAAAAAGTAGGCCTTTGCATGTGAGAGAGCAGGTGATGATTGTTGTGCTCTGGAAATGTCAGAAAGATCTGAGTAGCTTTAGTAGACCACACGTTAGATATGAGATGTGTGGCACTATAATGTGAAAAATAACATTGGCTTTCATAATACCTATTAGGAGTGTGAGATCGTAAAATCTATCGCTTTATAGTCCATCTTTATCACTCTTGGTTCAAAATCTTCCTTAAAAAAAAAAAGCCCCCCCAATCTGTTTGCTGATTTGGATTTCTGCTGCTCATTAAATGAATAGGTGAGATTCCAGGAGATCCAATAATACTCGCTGCAAGATAGCTGCATACTCTAAAATTAGTAAGACAGTGTCACACTGCACTCTGAGATCCACATCTTAGTGTAGCAATGTGATGGCAGAGATAGAGAGATAACAGCATGCTTTTGCACTATGATGATAAGCAACACCTACACATATCACTTCTTGTGACATGCCTGTGCCACCAAGAGTATGTTTGGTTTCATTCTGATAGGGAATAGCAGTAAGAACATTATTTTTTAAGTGGTTTTTTAAGATGAAAGCATATGGTGTTGGAGATGTTAAATTTAATAATTTACCTGGAAGTTATGGTGGTGAAAACAAAACACACACAAAGTGCTCTTTATACAAAATCGTAGGTTTTGTTGTGTCATTATTGTCTCTCCTTGTAAAAGCAGATGGAGTTTCAGTGCTGAGCATGTTTTCTCTGTGCAGTTTCTGCTGTAATGTTTTTTCCAGGTTCCAATGTCAAATTCAGTAACATTAAGTGGAGAAACCAAAACATTCCGAGATACTTTACATACAAAATGCTCAAGCATTTTAAGGCAGTTGTGAAAGATGCACATTTTTTGAAAACGTGACCTTAAGCAGAAATGTTCTTCACAGTGTAAGCATTTTGTAGTCTTATAACTTTAAATTACTATTTCAAGTAGCATTAGTAAGAATCAGGATAGACAATAAGATAAAATCAATTATTTTCTGAAGCCATTTCATGTATATTAAATATCACTGATGATTGTTACTGGGTTAAAAGCAGAGTAATAATCTGTGATGGAGATGCCCTTTTAAAAGCATAAGAGTATGCCACTTAAAAATAGAAACAGGCTTCTTGGAACAGATTACATCATCTTAAGAGGTATTGCTTGTAGAATATAGTTGCTCCCAGAGATTGATGCTTGCCCTTGAGAGGCGCTTCATCATCTGTTCAGCTATTTTTAAGAAAGAAGAGTCTGAGGTGAGGCTCAGCACAATAGCTGTAAAATAGACTAAAATGACATGCTAGACTACAGATACAGTATATTTTTTAACAACCTTGTTTCATGTAACCTAGCTGAAATCAAAAAAAGGAAGACAGTTTAATTATTGTGCAGTTTCAGACTTCTATTTATTTCAAGAAAAGGCAGGCAGACACATCCTAAAAATTTCTATTCACATAATTAGCAGAACTTGTTTCAACAGCATACAACAAATATGTAAAAAAATAAATTATTTAAATCAGTAGTAATGTTAAGTCCAACTTTAACATATAAATTATTAGCCCCAATATTAAAAAGGCACTCTCAAATATGATGTGACAAAAATTAAACTCCAAGAATTTTTCTCACGTCTAATAATTATCGAAATGTGTAAGCATTAAATGTAATATTGAAATTTAAAAAAAAAAAAAGGAACAACTGAACACTGTTTTCACTTAATTATTCTGCTGTGTTTTGGTCTTAAAATCACAAAGAAAAGATGATTGCCTAGACAATTTCTATTGCTCACATGAAGACTCTAACGCTGTAAACTGGTCTGTGTGGGCAAAGCCCCTAACCCATGTGGATCCTTATGTGAATTCAGAACCTAAATGAAGTGTAAAAATGTAAACAGAATAGGTTGTGAAAGGAGGAATGAGATTAGGAAAATTCCCTCAGCCTTAATAATCTGAAAAGGCTAGGAGGATAGCTAAAGAAATATTTTTTAAAAATAAATGAAATACAGATGTGACCGAACTGAGAGAATTTTGCAGGAGAGAAGAATAAACAGGAAGGGGAATACAGCTGTTGGGGAAAACGTTGTTTACACAAGAGAACCAAGTTTTTCTATGGTCGCCACTGCCCAGGAATTCTTCTTATACTTTCCTAAAATGCCTGGGCACATACATAATGTAGTCCATCTGCTTTTACTCCATAAGGCCTTTGCTGTTCAGTTATGTGCTACATAGGCTCTGAATGATTACAAAGATGCTATGTTTGATTTTTCTCCCTCACTTAATGAAACCAAATTGAAGATAGAATTAAGAAAAAAAAAAAAAAAAAACCCAAAACAAAACCAAAAAACCCCAACTGTTCTAACCAGGAAAAATGGCTAATATGCCATTTCATCTCTGTTTTAGGGATATTCTACCTGAAACCTGCTTAGATTTCAAATGTTGTTTCTTCTGTGAAGTCTGAAGAGCACTACAGAAAGATTTGGGGTTTTTTTTATAAGTACAATCTTTCTGAGTTTGTATCTGGACAAAATATAATTAAATTATTTTGAGGGAAATAAGGCATACTTATTGATGTATTAAATGCCAACCAGGAAACTTATTAATCATCGTGCATTTATTTTTCTATTTAACAGCATTTTCAGTTCAGGTAATATCATATAACTTAGTTGTGTTTATCACTGGTAAACTGGAGCAATAACAACGCACAGGATTATGTACAACAGACATTGTGTTACACAAGAATCATGATTATTAGTGGGTGCCATTTCAAATTCTATGCTGAAAGAGGTTAAATGGAAAACAAAACCCAAAAACTCAACTATAGGACTTCTACTCCTGCATTAGCACTGTAGGCAGAGTGGCTTTGCGCTCAGGACAGTGAGAGCATCTGGGGACTAAATATTAAAGGCAACTTGGTCATCATGGTGATCTTTTTACAGGTATCTTTTTTGGAGTGTTGGTTTCACATCCAGCTAGGATTTGCAGCGTATGTGTCAATGGCGTTCCCTGGCACTTCTTACATCTGCCTGTCCCACCACCCTTTGCAACGGCCAGGAGGATCTTGCAGGCCAGCTTACTATTTTATGGTGCTTTCACTGGGGAGAATGTTACTGCACCTGAACTTGAGCTTTTCACATTCCTTTACCTGATTCCAGTTTATTCACTCCCCCCATCTGCCTACTCGAAGGGACCCAGAGCCAAGTAACAATCTTGCTCAGGCCCTGAAGAATTTAAGTTGGATTAAAGAAACTAAAAATATAAATGATGTTTTCTAACTATGAGAACATTCCATGTAAAGGATTCAAGAAGACCTCCAAAATATCTTCAGTAAATGAGATAAACTGAACTGTGTAATTACTAGATGAATAAAATCAGGGACATAGTAGAGAGATTAGTTTTATGCTATATTACAATTTTCTTTACATCGCCCCTCTGGTCTTTCAGTATTCAAAGGAAGTAATTACCTGTCTCTGTTTCCTGCAGGGGCTAACTGTCTAATTGCTCTCCACTTGCCAGCATCCCTCCCTGCGCCATGTGTGCCAACCATCCTTTGCTCTCAGGTTGTCTAATATAATTAACACAATTGAGTTATGATAAACTCAGCACTTTTAACTCTAAGTCCAGGTTACTTCTGATTTAGAGCTGAACATGATCTTTCAGACCTGAAAGCTTATATCTTTGCTTTTGCCATTTATTTTGGTCAGCCTGCTTCTTGCTACAAATCTTTGCAACCATTTTTGGCAACTTGTAGCCTTTCATCATATTAATAAAATGTGACTCTTTGTTTTCAGACTACATAAAGTTATTTGCATCTGTGCGAGGAACTGTTGGATTTTATCAACTTCCTCATAGTCATTTGAGGAGAGGAGGCATTCTAAGTTATCAGGACCAAACTCTTCCCTAAAGAGGATATATGTTCATGCACAAAAATGTGCACCCATTTGCAGTTTAGCACAGTATATGTCCAAGCACGCTGTTGTGGTAATTACTCACAACTGCAGACTGACAGATGTGCGCTCACTACTAGAACTACATTTGGGGCTCGTAATGTATAAGTCTATCCCAAAACTCTGAGGTAATGCTACTTAGATGAATGTTGTCCTGGTTGCAATTTGAGTCTTCTGGTCACAAGAATAGGAAAATCATTGGTAATTGTTTTCTTTGTATGTCCTTGCTGCAAGGTCTGTATAGTGTCAATATGTGTTTTTTTTTTCCTTTCAGCCTAGTAAAGCACACATCCTGGGTTTGACTAATACTGAAACTTGTTACCAGCAGAAAATTGAGGCATGTATCTAGGCTTCTTAAAGTAGAAAAAAGCAGACCTTCTAGCAAGGCTAGAAGCTATATATTTATTGCCTCCCCTTCGTTTAAATGGTCATTTCATGTTTGTTCCCTTTTAAAAATATTTTGCATATTGATCCAAGCTGTAAAAATGAATAAAATTACTGTGAGAAACCTTTCCATCTTAATAGCTTGAGGAGCATGTAATGTTCTATGCTAGCTGATAATCAGAGAGTAGCCAAAGGGTGTAAGCTCCGAGCGGTAGAGCTGCCGTCATACAGTTTATTCCTGTAAAGACCCAATGTGGACGAGTTAGGAAGAGAGGCTGCGTGCGCTCTAGCTCTTGGCTGTCACATACCTGACTGCATGACAACTCTCTCCTTTGATACAGTTTGAAGTTAAACAGATTAACCATGAGTAGTTTGTCTTTATGCTGGAGAAAAATAGAGGAGAAGCCTCCTGCAGCCAGCAGTGGTGTCAGCTGGGATGTAGCTGCTGACTGCAGCTGTCTGCTTCCCCCTGTACCCTCCTTTGGAGCAAGAGCTACAGCTCTTTGGGTCAAAACACTGCTGGGGTCGGGCCCTACCCTGCATACAGTGTGGACGCATTCATTCGGAGCTGGTGTCTTTCTTCACAGGCAGAAGACAGGGAAGTTGGTAGGTAACATGTAAGGAGCATGGGGCTATGTATTTGAAGAGTGGGGGAAGAAGATTTTTTGGTAAGGAAAAGCCAGGAGTACACATAGCCCTTTTTCCGGGGAAGGTGTATGGCTATGCAGAGATGCTTTTCTGAAGGGTGATGCCTAAATGGAGCTGAACTGGTACAGAACTCTGTGTAAACTCTCACTGCGTTTTGAGAATAGCATCTATCAGTTTAGCTTAAAAACGTATTTTCCTCAGCTTAAATTCAAGTACAGAACTCTTAATTTGAAATGTCTTGTGTAAACACGCTTAGCATCTTTTTAATTCAAAATAATTTTTAAAACAGTGTAGTTAAGCTGCAGAAAAGTAACATACCTTCTCCATTTCTAGGGTTGTGGGCTCGGAGGCTCTTGAATCTTTTGAGATGGGATGACTCAGTAATGTTTTTTTGCTTTGCCTGCTTTTTATGTTGTGCTATGATCTTAATTTCAATAATAATTTTGAGTGTGGTTCTGAAAAATTGAAGACTGTTGCTGCTTTCAGGTTCTTAAATGTTACAAACTTTCCTTCATTTTACAGTAAATAGTGGTTGGAGTTGTGAAAGTGATCCACATCTTATATGTGATTTGGTTGCATCCTGTATTTGATAGAATTTTTTTTTAAAAGCTGACGTATTGCCTTTTCTATGTATATTCCATTTTATGTTTTGTTGCAATGAACTCATTGCTGGTAGAGCAATTGGATTAATATTCTGGAACTGCAATGTGCTGCTCTGTTTGTGAAAGCTGTTGTGAGGCTTAAAGCTAAAGATTTTGTTGTCTGGTTTTTGGCTGGATGAACTTGCTGGATTGTGCTGAGAAATGTAACTTTGATCAGGGCTGTGTCCAGCTGCTGGATAAGTGGAAAGGATTCTGCAGAGGCTGCGCTCTCACCAAATGATGTGCTGTGTCTGCCTGCACTGGGCCATGCTAGAAGGGCAGAAATCAGGAAGGAGGAGGAAAATATCTCCTTAATTCATGGTAATTCCTTAGAAAAAAACTTCAGAGGTTTTCTGTTGCTGTTGGACTGTACCTTTCAACCTGTTTTTTTTTTTTTCCTGTAAAGGGACTAAATTATTTTTTAATAATGGAGGAGGAAGTGTATTCCTGTTGCTGCAGGGCAGCTGCTCAAAAAGTTGTTATTTAGCACAGAGAGCAATATAACTTGCCACAGATAGTTTTCATGTCTCAGAGAAATTTGATTTGGATGTAACAAAACTTTTTTGCTGCAAAGACACGTTTGGATCCAGGTCTTTGCGCTACCATAGTATTGATAGTAGGAAGGAAAAGATGTCAAATTCAAGTCAAAAAAATTAAACAGGCAATGAAAAAACCACATTCTCTTGAGACATTTTCAGTTAGAACACCTCGTTGACTGAATAGCAGGAAGACTTTTGGCGTATGAATTTAGAGTATCTTTAATTGATGGGCCTGTTCTGATTAAATATCTAACCCAGTAGTAGGGCTGCTCCAACAATACTTATTTTTAGCAATAAAAAAAATAAAAAAGAGGAAAAAAAATTAGCTATATATACTTTTTCCCAGAGGATTCGTGTAGACAATAACACTATTCAGTGCACCACTCCCCTCTTAAATATCATGAGTAAAAGTTTCACTCGGCAGACAACCCTCTAAGACTTGAGAGAGGAGTGTTGCCTGCACGCTTGGGCAATGGATGCTGGAAGATAAGCTAGGCCTGTCCAGGTAGATGCTGTAGGTTTTGGCAATCCATTTCCAAAATTCAAACACCAGGTCTTAATATATATGTAGACTTCTGTACTAGGGGGTACAAAATTTTATGAAAATAAAGTACTGAGATCTGAGCTTCTCTCTGCACTGCAGTTATAATTGTAGAAATGTTGGAGCATCTCAAAATTGTCCCCATCCCTTCTCCAAATGAATCTGTGTGAATGCAAAGCTGACATACTGTCACACAGTTACAATATGTGAAGCATTTGTACATGCTTTCTGTTATTTAGGCATGTTTGGGCGTAGGCAGTGCTTGAATACACCCTGGCAATTGAAACTGAGCACTCTTACAGGTACAAAGTTATATAACTCAGCGTGCTTTTGAATTTTGATGATGCAAAATCTGCTGTTACACAGGTGTTACAGAGATTACTGCCTTGTTGGAAAAGCTCATTTGAAGTATCTGTGCTGCCTTAGACCACAGAACAGAAAGTTCTTCCACCATGACAAGGCACTGAGCCAGTCTGAATCCAGCATAGCAAACTCACAAACCCGCCTTGACCTGCAAACGTGCCTCAGGGTTACCTTATTCGTAAGGATGGGCACGTTAGTTCAGACAAAAGTCCACTGTCTGTCCATCATCTGTCTTCCTTGGTGACCAATGCTAGCAACCAGGGAGTTGCATAGATAGTGGCATTTTCTTGTAGTACTGCGACCAGTGGAGGCATCATAAGACATAGTGCTTGGGTTTTTTCTATAAAATTGTCCAGTTGCCTTTTGAACCAATGTGAATTCTGTCCATCACAACAGATCACTGTGATCGGAGAGCTGCCCTACTGACACAGATGTTGTGTAAAGATCCACTATACTTGTGCTGAGTTCAAACGGCTAGTTTGGTATAATGCCCTCTGGTTCCTGTGTTGGCTGAAGTCTGGTCTTCTACAACTTTTATATATATGGTATGATGGACTTCCATCATACTCCTCCTTAGTCATCTCTTTTTTCTGGGCTGGAAAATCCTAATCTATCATTCTTTTTACAGAAACTAATTTACATCTTTGATCAGACATTTCATTTTCACCTGCTTTTTTTTCCCCATTGCTAAGCCTGAACTGATCTGCTCTTGCAGATCCAACTTGGCTTTGGGTGGAAGAAAAATACGGAGTGAAAAAAAAAATCTTCTTGTCACTGTATATTATTTATGGAATCACATGCATAATGTGTGAAGAGGTTCTCATTTTCCCCACCCCTAAAGAGACACAAGAGAGTTGGAAAAAGTACATTATAAAACAGCAGGA
>NW_009220030.1:37342-50013 GCF_000690835.1 Fulmarus glacialis
AAGTGAGGCAGTAGGAGAAAAGAAAGAGAGAAAAGAGTAAGATAAATGTGTATGTGTTTGCATACAGGAGAGAGGGAAAGCTACTTGGTAGGATTCCATTTCTGTGACAGCTGTCATTGAATATATCAGAAGATGGTACAACCATCCTTTGTTTTTTGGAGGGGAAAAAAAGGAAGAATATTCAAGCCAGCCATAACCTTATATCCTCACAGGGGTCAGAGAATTGCTCACATCTGCTGACAGTCAGTGGTTATGAAGTAAGCGGTTTTGACCATGGCTTACTCATTGCTGCCAGGCTGGAGTTAGGTGGCGTGTGAGCCAAGAGGCTCAAGGCCGTAAAATTTTTACAGGCTGAGTACTGAAAAACTTAAGAGGGAAATGTGGCATGTGACGCAAAGAGCAAATTTCATATTCTACTGAATAAAATCCACAAAGAAGTCATGGTGCACGTCCACAACCTGGCTGTTTGGTAAATAAGATATTTGTTTAATATCTTTTAGAAAAAATCCTCTACTGGGATTTAAAAATAGCAGTAGTTAACTCAGTGTATCTAAAAACATCTTTTCTTACCTTATATTTTTGTATTGCTGTTAAAGAAGAAAAAAATGCAGCAATGCTCATTAAAAATGCACTTTGCTCTTTAACATGACATTCTCCTCTACCCAGGACCATAGGCATGGATTTCAAACCAGGAAGAAAAAGGCAGGCATCCGACCCAAGGTGCTGAGAGGATAAGGACAGGGCTAGAAATTAGGACAAAGTTACATAGGCAGGAGAATAGAAAAGCATGAGGCTCTGTGGTCAAAGAAGAGAACAGAGAATGGAAGTAGTGGTTTGTCTGGGATATATTTGTATCCCGAGCACAATGGCTGCATCTCTAGTGACTGGAGATACAAACAACATGACAGTGTATATTTGGAGTTCTAGATTAAGCAGCTCTTTTGTATATTTAATCACAATTTCATCTCTTTTGTATATTTAATTCTTTTCTCCTCCCAGGCAGCAAATTGCCCATTGCAGCTCTGCAACTAGATTTGCAAGGTTTCTGCAACAGTTTTTGTGAAGATCTTCTGTAAAGGTACAGCTTAGCTGTCAGCCAGTGGCAGTAGTCTCTCGATGCAGTTTGAGTGAGCACAGATCGCAGTCCACATCTCTGGCTTGAAAAACTGGAGAGGGAGAGTATCAAAATGTGTAAGATGTAACTTGAGGACTAGGGGAAATTACTTAAGACGAGGTGTTTCTAAGTCAATCTGTCTTGTTTAACAAAGAGAAGATGAAGAGTTGGCTTGACCATGTTATGTAAGTTGCTGAGGCTCCTCAATCTACGCATCAGGAGTTTATCAAGAATCATGGCTTGGAAGATTATGCTGGATGAATTCAAATGGTAAATAAGGCACGAATTTAAATACTTATGGTTATTAGCAATAAAGGAAATTGTTTTTTTTTTCCTGCACATCACTTAGGTTAGGATTTATGAAACCTAACTTCAGACATCTGCTGTTAAACTAATCAACAAGAGCTCCCTTTATAGTCCAGTGGAGAGAAACGGGCTCTTTTAGGGTAACGTGAACCAAACTGTAGTCTCAATTGTTTGTGTTTGCCAGATCTCCATGCCCTAAAACAGATCACAGGGTAACAATGTAGATGTCAACATCTGAGCTAAGCACACCTAGCATGTGTTTCTGGAAGACGTGCCTTACGGTAAGTTCAGGAGTAATATTTTGTGATGTTAATCTATTGATTTGTTCTGGCCTTAAGCTCTCTAGTCAGATACATGGCAACTGTCTAGGAACACTTTTCTAGAAAACTTCCCAAAACTGCATCAGGTATGAATGACCAAGGGGATAGGAATCCTGCTGTGCAGAGGGACAAATTCTGGCAAAAACTGAGCCAAAATAGTGGCTACAATTTTGAAGATTATTATGGGAGTTATAATGGTCCTCCTCAAAGAACTGCTGAAATGAGCCATATCCTATCAGGACGTATTGAAAATCACAGAATCAGAGAAAATATGGGATCCTTTTTGGTGCTTCCTGGAGCTTAAAACTTTGTTACTCACAGATACCTGAATGTTTCTAATAAAGTGTTTTTAACATACTGAAAAAAGTAAATTAAGTATAAGTTTGTTTTATTTAAAATAGTATAAAAATTGCAGTATTTTTAAATAGTAGTAGTTAAAAAACTAATGACATCTGATGTATTTTTCAAACTGTGAAAACTTAATCCAACACAAATATACTAATCGTTCCCTATGACACAATTACATTGTTTTCTAGGTGGATAAGGTTTTAACAGTTGCAATTGCTAATAGATTTAAAGTACAGAACATTATCATCCAACCTTAAGAGATTTTCAGGTTGTTCTGTTCCATTCTGGGAGATGATACGCTAATGATAAATATATATATGAAAGTATATGTCATTTAGGGTCTAAGTAATGCAACTTTGCAAAGTTCCTTCAATATAGCTTCTTAAAAACCTCCTAATTTTTTTCGTTTCAAATTATAATTTATTCAGTGCCTCAGGGCAGCAGAGCATGTTAGAGGCAGAAGTAAGAGCTATCAGAGTATGATCACTTTCCTAATGAAAAAATAATTAACCCCCCAGTTGTTCTATAGCATAATACAGCATCGCAGGCCCAGATGGGAATAAAACACCGAAACAGTTCTTTTATTTCTATTAATTTCATGGACTTCAGAAATTCTGTTTTATTATCAGTTGCATGTTACTGCATAGTAATTTAGAACTGTGTGTTGTATCAAAGCTATCATGTGTCGGTGTAAAGTGTCCATGTGAAATTTAGTTCTGTCATATAATCCTTTCCTTGCCTGGTACACAAATATTCTCCTGTCTATAGCATCTTTTTTAGCCCTTCCTGAGGGGGACAGAAGGAAAAGGGAGAGAGGAGTTTAAAATCCTACGGCCTTACCCATGAGAAATTGCAAAAAATGCGCCCCACAAAACTTGGAATTCTATGTAGAAGAGTTCAAATTTATCTTCACACCAGTCAGGATATGTTTATATTTTTATTATAAATCAGTATAAGCAGGAGAAAAAACCCTCCAAGCCCTTCAGATTCTCCAAATTCTGAGATCAGGAGCACAGCTGAAGGCTGAAGTTTGCTTGAATTTGTTATATCCAGACACCCAGTGGCAGCTCTAATGCTTTTTAGCTGGTAGATGTTGCAGTGGAAAAGTTTGTAGTAGGCCTGCGTGTACGTGCGCATGTACGTGTGTATAACGCAATGGAGGTTTAAGAGAACTGTACCACAGAAATGATGGAATGGTGCAGGCTGTTCATGGTCACGTTTACAAGACAGGGATCTTTAGTTGTTTTATTCTGCAAAAGGGAACAAGTGGCTGCTATAATGTTATAATGTTCTGGTGGGGTAGACTGCATCCCCCCACATCCTGGGAGACAAGAATCACTCAACACTGTACATACCCAGTAAGGGCTTGTTTTCCCAGCACAATATTAATTTAAGACCCCTGTCCTTCAAACACTTAGGCTTGTGCTTAAGTATTCCACAACTCTGGGACAGACCTGTAATTTATTCAGTGCTTTTTGGTGTCAAGGACAATGGGATCCAGTCTTATTGAAACCTTCAGGAACTGCTGTAATACAAATGTTAAATAATAATGGGCAATACTATTGAAAACAAAGGGAATAGTCACATATTCAAATGAAAATGTGAATTATCATCAGAGGCTATTGTTCTTGCATGTGAATTAAACTATTATGGCTGTTATTTTGTCTCCCATTCCGATTGCAGAGGTAGATGAAAAATCCTGTTTTGACTAAACTCATTTTTTGAGAAGGAAAACTAAGTGTAAGAATGATTCTATCATGCGAATTCAAATAGGGTAGGATTGTGAAAATAGCTAAAATGTAGCAGGCTTGAATGACAAAGATTGCATGAAAGCTACCGGGTTTGGGGGAATAACATTTCAGTTATGATGTGACTTTTTACTAGTTCTTTTCTCTAGACCGCTTTGTCATAGAGTAAGGAGAGAAAATACATGTTAAAATCGTGGAGATTTGATTGTTTTGACTAGAAACAAAAATGTTGTGATTGAAGGAAAAAAACTTTTTACCAGCGTGTGATGACTTTATGCTCGTTCTGTTTGTAGACAATTGATGTTTCAGATCAAGGTGTTTGGCAGAGAAACATGATTGCTCTTAGTCCCAGTAGATACACTGAAATGCTGCTACTGCTACACTAATCCATATTGAGCTGCATTTCTCTATGTTCTGTTATGGAGTGTATAGCGTTTCTTCTGTCTTCTATTTTTCTTTTTTCTTCCCCCCCGCCCCCTTTCCTTTGCTGTACTTTAGCATTCTTCCTCTGTTGCTTACATTCAGTTCAGGACTGTCATGAGCATGCTGCAGCCTCCAGTGAGAAATCTGAACAGGTGAATTAGATGCTTCAATTAAATCTAAAATCTCTGGATAATTATGGCAGGTAATTTGTTAGTAGATATTTGCAATTATTTGAGTATGTATTGATTTCATTGGATTATGTTGGATATCACTGTGTTTCAGTTGAATATTTAGTTTGTTTCTCACCATGAATGTTTCAGCCACTAGAAAAATGGTCTTTGGTGGCTGAAAAGTCCTTGTGCTGTTTGTATCTTGTGATAGACTTGCCTTGATCAAGTCTGTATATAATGAGAGTTTTCTAGCACTTTAGGATACCAGAAAGTTGTCCCAGTTTCCTTTCCAGAATCTTTCTCTCTTACAATGCAATTAGCCTAATACACGTTTAATTCAGCTTTCACTTATCTACTGTCTTTCCGCATGAATTTACTGATACATTTAACCTACCTCGACACAGGAAATTCATATTTTCGACAGCCATTTCAAAGTGTTATTTGCTTGTATTGCTGTAGTGACTGGGAATCTGAGTCATAGGTAGCAGCTCCACTCTGCTAGTCTTGCATGGGAAAAGAAGAAAAAGGGAGTCTTTATGGCAGGTGTACCTGCGGGTTTTCCTCTCCTCACACAAACATAACTTCTCTTTCAAAGCTGACACATTGGTTGTTCTTGCGTGGCAGAAAGGCAGACAGTACTTTTGTTGCTTTCCAGAGTGAGACAGGTAAACATGCAACGGTAATTAAGTCCTTTATATGAATTGCAACATGACTGCAAATTTGCTTAAACAAGCTTAATAGGATGAGTTGCATGGGGATGCGTGCACAAGCGCAGACGATCATAATTAAGTCCAAAATGGCAAATTTAAGAAATAGAATCATTGGAACTCATTATGCACTTTAGGTTATCTAAATTTATATCTCAAGAATAGTTTCATTTCTTGAACAAATCTGATGTGCACCTGCTTGACTTCAGACCTAAGACATATTATGTGGATCTATTATACTGTCCAAGTAGTTTTCCTTTTTAGCTAGGCATTTCTCGCTTTATAAATTTCATCTCCTAACATTAATTTTTGTTAGTGTTTCTCATCAGATCATAAATGAAGATTTTAATAACCAAGGCTGAAGCAGACGAACAGAAGTATGCTACCTCTTCTTTAACCATTGTTCTTACGTGTTATTCCTACACATTGATGGAGCAGAGATTTGTGAATGCAATAAATACTATTCCAACCCAAGGGAACAGTTGAGTCAAAGTATAGCCTGCAAGATGTAGAACATACCAAAGCACACTGAAATCAGGTTTAGTACTGTGCAAGACGTTGAAAGTCCTTACATTGCACATGGAAAAGTTTAATTACAGGTATTATTTTGTATAAAACATTACCTTTTCTGTTCTCTGACTACCCACCATCGATCTTGAATTTTTTTTAAAAAAAAAAAAAAAGGAAAAAAAACATCATCAAGTGCTTATATATGCTTCTGTAAAAGTATAATGGGTGCTCCTTGTCATAACACAACTCAAGCTATGAAGTTATTACAGTTCTGTGGGAACTGAGAATCTAGTTCCTTATACTTTCTGTGCTATATGCAGAAATGCTGTAAGATATGCTATAAGTTAAATACTTTGTCCTCAACCTGCAGCCTACTTCAGTTTGCATTTAATTTTCACGTAGTCTTTACAACGATCAGGTATGCCAGAGGAGCTATGCTTATTTAATGTAGAGATTTGTGCTAATTCCATCTGCTGGTAGAGTTTACCCAGAGCCCCCAACAGGAAGGTTTGCTATACTCCAGGCATTTTTCCCTCTTGATTTACTTACCCACCCTCATTCCAGCCTATACACACGCTGTGCATGCTTTTCAGATCGAGTAAGTGAGAGGTTGGGTGACAAATTAGACTGGAAGCATCTGTTTCTGCTGTTGGAAATGCTGAGACAAAAATGTATTCTATATAAAGTGAGTTAGTGCATTTATCCAACATAAGTGCATTTATCCAACATAAATTCATGTTGGAGATGATGCTTCACTAGCTGAGTTGTCCCTGAAATTGGGCTACTACTAAAAATAAATTTTGCGTTTTATGGTAGACTAAAAGCAACTAGTAACACAGATGTACTGTAGAGGACTTAAAGATTCTTTGAAAATACATGACAAATATGTATTTTAGTAACTGAATATACTGAATAGGGTTTTTTAACTGGGTCTGAACATTGCTCTTTTTTTTTTTATGTTAGCACTCTTGAAGGTTGGGAATTTTCTGTTTGAATACAGGTTTAGGAACCTGTGTTAGCAAATATTTGCCCTTACAATCAAGCATACCAGAATCTGACTTTCAAGCCCCCAGGATTTAGGATTTTAACACTTATTTATTTACTTACTTACTTACTTATTTTAGTCTTTTAAAATTATTTCAGTTTTATCTGGTACCTTACAGTTTATCAAGCTATTGATTTAATAAGGTATTGCTTTCCAAATTTATGTTTTCTTATGTGCTTGCTTTAAAGAATTCTGTTCCGTAAATATTGTACTTAGATGTTTGCACTGGGAAATTAAAAGCAGGTTGCTCCTGGTTGCTGCTTAGAAAAAGATGAAGAGTAATAATCTTTTTTATAACAGTAGTACCATAAGATTTTCTTGTACAGCATAAAGCTCACAGCTAGCACCTACATTGTCAGATGGTTAGGAGCTATTTCATCATAAAATGTCTAAGTTGCATTTGGATCGGTGCAGTTCTCTTACAGTCAGTAAAATCCTGACACTTTTCAGACCAGAATTTTGAAGAAATTTTGTACGTTCGGCTTTAATGAAGTTAAATATATGAATAAAAATTTGCAGGACTGAGACCACAATGAGGTCCTGTTTCTCATGTCTTAGAGAGTAATTGCAGAGAAGGGAGAAGATTAGTATGTATTACATCAGCTTTCCTTTGAGTAGAAAACCAAAGGTTCATTCTGATAACTTGTGTGGTATTAAGTAGATTATGCTTTGTAAGCACTAACGTTTTATGTCTAATTCCTGAAGCTACAAGTAATCTTAAAAGATGTCTAATAATAATTTGAATTGAAAACGCATTTATTGGCACACATAAAAGGCAAAAGGTCATGCTGATGTAGTATACAGTGTTCTTTATAGGCTGTCCTTGCACTGCTGCTGCAAAATGGAGAGTACTTCTGCTCCATAAACTTTCAGTATATCAAAAAACCTAAAAGCATCCTTAATTTAATAGTTCTCATAGTATCGCATCTTCCTTGGTTGGCAGGAGAAATGTGTGGCATTTGGTAACACAGCATTAAGTATTTTGAATCATCTATATAAGCATGTCAAACATACAGGTTTGTATTCCACATTGTGTTGTGGATCACTCTTTATGAATGCTCTAGCTTTTAAAAGAGACATTAATTACATGTTCAGTTAAGATAAATGCTGACATTGTTTCTTGCTAAATATCCCTGAGGACTGTATGCAGGAAGACTACAACTCAAACTTTACAGGTTTCTTGTTTTCTGGATTTTTTTCTCTTCTTTTAAGGAGTTGGAGACATGAGGTAGACCCAAATCCCAGTCTGTTGTATAAAGTCCTTGTGCAGACTTGCAGTTGTAGAAATTTATAATTACTTTTAGCAGTACTTTTGTTTTTTTCTGACCATCTCTGACAGAGTATTTATATTCCCCAGAACTAACAATCTTTGCTCACTTGGACTATCAGTCTACAAAGCCACAGCTGTTCTTACTATGTTTTCACCAGCGCTATGATATACTCAATAGGAAAGGGATTCTGATCGCAGCTGCACCATTGCAAAATACAGTTTTTTATTTGACACATTTCCACGAGTCAGTGGAAATTGAATCAGTTGAATTTGTCTGGATTTTCATGGCTGTAACTGAGATCAGAATTTAGTCTCAAGTCTCACTAGGTTTTTCAGAGCCCTACAACATCTCTTACTTAAATACCTTCCTGTTGTAGCAATTCTTGCTGGCAATAATAAGCCATAAGGTAATCTCATGTTTGGATTTCAGTTAGAAGTACCTTCTTGCACAGACCCATGATTTTCTTCACAATTCTCCTGTTTAGACCAAAGTTGTAAATCCGTGCTCTCAGTCACTCGGAGCTAAAGCAAATAAAGGATTTGAAGACCTAATGCAGGACAAAGGTGTGTTATCCAGCAATGGATAAAGCCTCCCCGCTGCTTCTGCCACTGCTCCCGTCCTCCTCTGCTTGCTGCCTAATTATAAGCTCTTTACCCACCTGCTGTTTTGACTAGATAGTTGTGGGTGGGATGGGACTTCTCCTGGCATGGGTAACATAGTGCCTCACTTGGGTTTCAGCCAGGCACAGATCCTCAAGCTAAAAGAAGTAAAGTCCCTCGAGGATCCCAAACTAAGAGGCAGCCTCAGCTCATGCCAGCGTAGTTCCGACTGGGTGAGGCTTTTCACAAAATATTGTAGTTTGTAGGGGGATAGCTTGGCAGTAGGTGCTCCTTGCTTTTTATATCATAGCTTAGCATTTGTTATACTTGCCTAAGGAGTGGAAGCCATGGGAGCAATTTCCTCCTTCCTGAGGGAATTCAAATTGGTCTCCACCTCACCAAATCATCTCCTTGTTATCAAAGAACTCTTCCAGCTCTGCACAACCCTCTTTGGTTTGAAGCTCTTCAATATGCCAAAACAACAAAGCAAGTCAATAGTAAGATGCTGTAGTCTTGTGGTTAGAGCACTGGCACAGGTCAGAAGTTTGAGATGTAGTTGTTATTACCAGAACTCAAGATTTGTTCATTGATTGCTTGGTGTGATATGTGGAGTTGTCTTGGAAGACTTCCCCTTCTAGATGAATGCACTAACCACAAAGCTATTTTATAAAGGTAGAGTATCACTGCTGTTTCTTTATTTGGGGGGGAGAAGTATTTTTTTCTAGGCATCATCTTTTTCTGCAGTTAAAATCTCACCTGTGAGATGCTGCATTTATCAGAAGTTTTGAATTATGGTACTTTCTTTGTTATGAACATATCAGGCCTATGATACATGCAACCCTATTATATTACCTATGCAGAGCCAATCTGATCAGTGAAAAAAAGTTGCCATGCATCCAGCAACTCACAATTTGTGTGAGTAGGTCATCTGATGAATTTGTGATGCAGCACTTCTGCTGTTTTTCTGCCTGGTTGGAAGTCTCATATACTCTAAGTGAGTTTGGGAAAGTAAGATTAGAAATATGGTAACCCTAACGTTTCAGATTGCATTTTGAGGTATGTATCTGTCCTTACTGCACAAGGAGCACAGGCACTTGCTGCAAGGTTCTGGATTCACTTCTGAAGATCAGGAGCATACAAGTTTGTCAGATCTTGTTTGATTGAGTCTGCGTATGCTGAAAAAAATCAGCTTACTCTCTGAGTTAGGCAAGTAAAGGAAAGAAAATGTATTTAATTTGCATTCATTTAATTTCCACTGTGAAGGTTTTTTTGGGTAAACATTTTATTGTAACTGTGAAAGAGTTATAGGAAAATCATCATGCTTTGTGGTTTGATTGTTTCCCATTTCCTTGGAAGAAAACTAAATTTTGTATACAAATTTTGTTATAAACAAATTTGTTTTGTTAATATAGTATTATGGTAGTGTACAAAGCTGTCATAAAAATGGGGGATCCTGGGTACACAACGCCTACATCAACTTTCTACCCTGATACCTGATCATGAGAATACCAGTATTGTTGTCAAACACGTGCAGCTTGTGTAACAGACAGTGTCTCGTATATACTTAACAGGTGGTAGAAGAATAATTTGAAAAACTAAAACCCTTTGAAACTGAAATTGTTTGCTCCTAAGAAAGGGGACCTTGGTATTTTTTTTAATAGCAATAAACAGGAAAAGCGCTCTGTTTTAGAAGGAAAACTTTAATGAGCAAAATTTTCATAGTAGTTCAAAGTTATTCAAGTGCTATATTGTCAACAAGAGTTGCAGATCGGCTTTAAAGTTTGTCAGTATAATTTGTCTCCTACTATAGGTACGTGGAGACATCTTTGCCTGTGTGGCTGTATATTGTGTAGTAAACTTTTAGTTCCAAATTTGTTGGTCAGGCTTTGAATTGGTATTTCTGTAAAGAGATAACCAAAATGAGTATGTTTTCCAATTATTATCTTCTCAGTATGTATTTAATACTAATACCCATCTTATAAACAGGGGTTAGAAAATAAAATTTCTTCACTGAATATATTAGAAAAATAGTAACATAGAAGATAGTAAAAGCCATATTTTAGCACATATCAGCCTGCCATATCTTAATTTCAGTGGGATTGATGCTATAATAAAGTTCTATATAAGTTTTAATTGAGTTTGTTCAGTTGTCTGATTTCCCTAAAAGTTGGATTAGCTTACTCTTTCATGAAGCTGGGATAGGAAAACGGAGAAAAAAAATTACTACATAAACAATTGTCCCTTTATTTGAAGGTTCAAGCTCAAGTGCGACATGCAAAACTCAACTTTGACAAACTGAAGACTGATGTCTGTCAAAAAGTGGATCTTTTGGGAGCAAGCAGATGCAACCTCCTTTCTCATGTGTTAACAACGTATCAGGTATCCAAAGAAAATGTTGACCTCCAAAAGAAAGATTTCCTGTTAATATATGTTTTTTTAAGAGGTTACCATGGCAATATTCAATAGTAAGAATATATAACTAGTATTGGAAGGGAGATGTGAAATTTGCACTGAAAGCAGATTGATTTTAAAGCTAACATTGCTTTGAAATTTTATCCTACCTTCCAGACAACACTTCTTCATTTTTGGGAAAAAACTTCGCACACGATGGCAGCCATCCATGAAAGTTTCAAAGGTTATCAGCCATATGAATTCAGTATGTTAAAGGTAAGGAATATATAGATATGTTTGGATACCCAGTGATAATAAATAAAAGACCATACAAGGATGTAGAAAGCACACACTCATATTTTGTCCATATATTGTCTGACAGTTTTATCCCTGTCCTGTCTTTTCATTTAAATACAGGTTTTCTGTTAAATGCACTTCTGGCTAGTAGGATCAAACACTGCATGTAGAGTACAGTGACTAAGGGACCTATTTCAGCGACAGACATTATTCAGGGCTGCATTTAAGTATGTTTAAGTGCTAATTGGGATTGTGTTTGATTGTTCCTAAAGAATCATAAAATCCAGCAGAATTAGGGATTTATGTTGCCTTCCAGAATCCTGCAAGTGAATTAATACTACTTTGCCTTTGCATCTGTTTTTAAAAACTCACATTCTTTAAGAAGACCTTTTTGGACTAAATATGAGTACATAGATGCTCAGGGTTCCCACGTCTGTTTTGAAGAACTCAGACTTACTACCCCTTAACTGCTGTGAGGAATACTATTTTGCTTGACTAGTGATATTTGCTGATCCTTTGTAATCTTTGAATATGGAATATGTGCAGTATCTGACTGAAGTCTGAGTTCAGAGTTTCACCAGGTATCTAAAAACAAGCACTCAGCACTGTATTTTCCTGGTCATGCCTTCCTCTGCATAGGAAGTTGCTTTGCCCGTTGCAATTTGAGGTTCAGTAGAGGAATAGGAAACTGTGAAAAAATTCATTAACTTTCCAGTTATCCCCATAGATGTTTTGTCCTGTAGTTATTTTCTACAATGTAATCACTACGTGATTGGCTGATCCTGTTTGCATGGGAAAGAAATAGTATTTGTCTGAAGGAGGTCTGACAGAAGTGTTACCAGCGGGAGGAAAGTGAGGAATGAACAGTGTGTGGCAAAGCTGCTGTTTTCTTGGAGAGACGACCCAGTTTGAAAACAATTACAAGTCATAGCCTCAATCCATTAAATGCTTGTGCATATGACATGTAGAAGTGGAAGTTGGGCTGCACTGTGCTATATAGCCTGTGGCTACCCCAGAGTTCCTGGAAAAGAAGCACCTGAAGGTATAAGGTTTAATTCACCCCAGACTACCAAACTTGTCTGTACATGACTATGCTATATTTAAAGTTGTTTTCTAGAATGTGGGTTGGGAGGGAGCAGTTCCTGAACTTTGAAGTGCATAAAGAGCTTGTGGAGACTGTTACTCCTGCAGCTTGAAACATCACAACAGACCAAACAAACAAATTTCAAGCTCAATCTCTCCTGACCAGAGGACAAAAAAAGGAGGCTCATAAACTGTTTCATCTTACCCAGCTTCTGAAGAATCCTGTCTTGCAGAAGTCCTCATTTGCTATGAAGTTAACATAACTCTAAGCTTCTTTCTTTCATAGTCCACATCATGGAATACAGGTTTTAGCCAGAGTTTATGTCCAGGTTTCAGCAG
>NW_009220030.1:50044-58025 GCF_000690835.1 Fulmarus glacialis
TGGGCATAGTTATCTTGACATGGCTGGTAATTGCCTACAGACTCACCAATTAAACTCCAAACCAGAAAAGAAAGTCCCCTTTATTTCCCCACCATCACCTGCTCAGGAGCCTTGGTACCATGCTGGTGGGCTGTTCTCCTCATAACTTCCCAATGTTAGAAGGTTTCTGAGGAATTTTTTCTCTTTGCTTTGATACAGACCAATTCCAGTCTAATTTGTGTAGGTAGCCTATATCGTTGCTGGGTATTTATTTTTCACTCTCTTTTATATCTAAAAATGTGATTATTTGAACAAGATATACGATGTTTCAAAATGTATAGTAACATTTGGACACCTTGGAGAGAAACTTGTACAGAAAATGCACCTGTTCTGAAGTGTGAAATACCCTTGTGATGGAGGATGAGAGAGATTTGGGGATGCTTATCTTTTGAACTTCCTCCTTTCAGTATAATCTAAATTTGAAATTAGGTTGGGAATCTATGATGAAGAAATACAATCTATATTGAGTCCACACACATGTAACAAGCACTCCCTTGAAGCAAAAAGTAAATGTAAAAATGGTTGTGAATATTGTAGTGCGTTTAGGAAGCAGCCTAACTTTGTTATGAGAATCTTAACCATTTTTATTGCTGGCCTCCTGTGCTGAAAAGATATGATTTCCTGTTTTTGCAGTGATATGTATGCTGAGAAATGATGCTAATCAGGACATAGTTTTATACTACAGAATTTCATGGGAGTCTGTGCTTTCAGAAAACAGCTGCTTGGGGATAAGACTATGTTACTACCTTTTAGTATCAGTTCTTTATTTCTTTCGGTCTCTAGAGTGTGGGATTATTTTCTATATCAAAGTTAAGTTTGCTCCATTTCTTTTCCCCCAATTAGTAGTTTCTGTTTGTTTATATTAAACGATTGCTAAGGAGATTAAACCAAAATCTGGTGGTTGGATCAGGTGAGATTCTGCTGCCTAAGAGAATAGGTGCCTGCTGCTACTTCAGGTGCCTTCCTAGCATAAGTCACCTCACCTCTAACTTGTCATTTCTGAAGGGTGTGGGACTCCCATGAGTCCCGTGTCTCCTCTGCTAGACCTGGGTGTGGAATAACAATAAATGTTTATGGTTAGGGAACTGATACCTACCAGTCATATCATATGTTCATGCCAGAGTAACTATATATTAAGAAGGAGCTGCAAGCTAATTCTTCATTGAGATTACATGGTATTGGTTTTTTATGAAGTATAATAAATGGCTATAGCTGATCTAGGGGAAGTGTAGTTTTTGATTGAGAAACTTTTGGTCAAAAAATGTACCCAATGAAGATGCCATGTCTGCTGTTGACTTTATGCATTAAAAATATACAATCAGAATATGTAATTGCTTAAAACATACATAAAATATTTCAATGTGCCCATTTCTACGTTTAATTGGGAGTTACCCCTTTTAGAATATTTTCCCCTGTCTTATATCTTAAAAGGGATCTTTTCTAAAAAAAAAATTTGAATGTGGTGCTTGCAAATAATTTGTCTTTTATGATTCCAGTTCTGATACTAGCAGCTTAATTTTGCTCATACAAGTGATCCTTCTGAATTAAACTAAACATACATGTATGTAGGATTAGTGTTTTACTTTAGAAAAAGAATTTAAAGAAACTGTTAATATTTGACTTAGATGTAGATTGTCTTACTGAAAAATTAGAAGGTGCTATGTACTGGAAAATTACTATTTGTGTTTTGTAGTATGAATATATTCATGTACCAGGTTTACCTCAGGAAAGAGACTCTTAAACGCCTCTCGGGATTGTTTCTGGAAAGAAAACATTGTCTTTAGAGATGTTTGCCAAAGTCCCTTAATGAAAAGCAGCCCATTTGTTTTCTTTGCTTCAGGGCATATGCTGAGAGTAGTATAATTGTGCTATTGCAGCTGTATTTCCTAACTGCAAGTTTCGTGCTTGATGAAAGATGATTATTAATGTGCTAACAACTCTATGTATCGTGATGTAAAAGTATCTGTAACTGTATCTATTCCTGTAATATTAAAGATGATAGGCTGCCTTTTTGGTAAAGCCTATAAGGTTTCATTGTCTTGAAATTACCGTATATCAAATGAATTCAAATTTATTTCAGGGCTACTTTTCATGAATGATACCTCTTTCTAATTTCTGTCACTGTTTATTCACCTTAGTTACTTAATGAATATTTAGTTGCATTTTTTACATTCTAATGCTATAATATCAGACTTCCTGAAGAGTTTGTGTAAGCCTAGAAATAATAATAGCCCTGGTAAGAGAGTTAAAAGGCGTAAATCTCAGTGCGTCCATTTATTTCCGTGCAAAGTGGAACGCTGCTGCCTGTGCTTCTTGCGTGGTTTGGAGAACTCTGTCCAAACAGGTACTACACCACCGTTGCCTTCTGCTGACGTCTGCTGTAGTCTGGTATCCTTTCTTGTTTCTGTTTGTTGCACCATGACTTTACTCATAGGCAAGATTGCGTATAATTTTATCTCTCTAGGGGGTTTTTTGGTTGTTTTTTTGGTTGTTTGGGGTTTTTTTTGATAAATCTCCATGAGGAAATTCTGAGACTATCTGCTTTTCCTCTTCCCTTTCAGCTCTCTCCCCAAATGAAACATATCCAAGTTTTTGTCTCCTCAGTGGTGTTGCGCTTCTCCATATGTGTTGTGACATCCTGGGATGTATCCCTGGCTGCTGGAGTTGCCCTTAGCTGTGTTGCGTTAATTCTTTCTCAGTCAAGAGAAAGCACATTAGTTGTCCAAGGCACTTGGGGGGAACTGTGGGTGAGCTGAGCACATTGTCAACACTCTGGTGATTTAACTGCAGAGGACCGGTTTTGTGTGCAGTCCAGATGACTTTGGCTTGACTTGAAAGCAGCCCAGATGTAGGTGAAGGAATTTTGTAAGTGAGTAGCAGTCAGCCTAGGAATGGTGCCTGAGCTGGAACCAGAGTTAACTCTGCAGTGGAGGAACCCCTTGTTGGCTTGGATATTTAGTCTGATATTGGGAGCAAACAAAATATCACCGGGTGACTTTTGGTTGTAGAGACAGACAAGATAGGCAGAGTGAATTACTGTGAACTTGCTCTACTAGTGTGTACGGTCTTACCCTGATTTTTATAGTAAAAGAGAAATAATGAAGCTAGGAAGAAAGCTTTCTAAACACGAGAGGATCCTACCTTCAGTCACATACTGGTGCAGCTCACAACAAAATCCACGTGAGTTCGTGTGAGCACCTAGATGAGTGCTGTGAAGTTGCACATTTGTCTTCTCTGAGCCAACAAAGTCTGGGACGCTTCATACACCCAACTGAAGTGTGCTTGCTTTTGTCTGAACTCAGTCTGTATCTTTATAGCCTTGTTTAATCACTACACTTTCTATATGATGGGACTTCTTCCCTTCTTCTGATGTAACCTGAAATGATTAACAGAATACCAGCGTTTCATTTCTACACATGCTGACAATAGTGATCACATTACCATGGGTTCTTGTTTAGAAAACAGTTTACAATGGCTTTTTAACATTCAGTTTTATTTCATACTTATTATGTAGATTTTTTTAAATCTTTTTAAAAAGGTATCTCAGCTCGTAGCGTACATTGGGATGTGGAGTAGAGAGAGGCAGGAGAGAGGAAAATAATTTCATTATTTACTATCAGAACTGGAGGGAATATTGTCTAAATTGCTAAATTGAATTATTGCATTAAAATACAGCTGGTGATTTTTAACAGTTTTTATCATAATTTCCATTGAAACTGAAGCTATATTTCAGAGCTCTATTTTTTTTTTCTAATACAGGAAATATTAACTGCCATTATTATCATGCTGTTTCCTTCCCAAGGTGCTTGTGAACTGCATTTCTATAGGCTGTTTCCGTGGTTTGATCACAGTCCTTTAAATATGGATTTCCTGAAACACTCATGGAGGAAGCATCATAAAATGTAGTTCCTTAAAGAAGGATGTTGATTTCTTTGTATTTTTCTTGGTGAAGATGCAAAGATTTTACTTCTGATAATTTCTTTAATGTGCATAATTAGTCAGTACTTAAAGTAGTTCTGTTTGTTGTTCAAAACCATTACATCCTTCCTGGGGCAGGCTCTGTGCTGCTATACTTGGTGACAGGCAGCACCACAACTATTGCACCATCACCTGCTGATTACGGTAAACTGTGTGCCCTACTCTGAAGGTGTCCAGGACAGTTAAGTGCCTGAAGCAGTACAGTCACTGTAATGCAAAGCTCTGCTGTCTTTCTCTGCACTGCACTTTTGGACAAGTATAGTGCATATTCTTATGTTTTTGAACTCTAATCCAGGGCCTCTTGGAGTCAATGGAATAATTCTCATCAATTTTAATAGTACAAGAAGCGCAATCTAATCAATACCTGGTACAAATGCAGTTAAAGGGTAACATATTAATTCATAGGTGACCTAGCTGTGGTGGCTAGTGTCCATTATTCAGAATCCAAGAAGTACACTTAAAAGTGGTTCTGGTTAGCACTGTTACAGTTTCCAAAAAAAGTGGCCACCACAGAATAAGGTAAATTTCTTTAATGCCTCTATTTATTATTGCTGCCTTTGTGATCCCTCATCTTTTGACACACTATGTCTGCAGTGCTTTAGATGTTTATGACAAATTAATCTGTGGTATTAGACAGAAGAATTAACTTACCGAGAGGGGAAAAAAAAATGCAACTGCAGTATATGACAGGTCCATTCTAAAACACTGAAGCATACATTTCCTCATACAGACAAGTACTGAGCCAAGCAGAAACTGGAATGCCACTTCTGGGGACTCTTCTGTCCTGGATAACAGGGCAGTGCAAACAAGACCTGCGATGCACCTGGGAATGCTTTTCTTGTAACAGATGGGCTGGGGACTCTAACTTTTATTCAATAGATGAGATGGACTTAGTGGCCATGGTTTTTTCTTTGTTATACTATTCTGATGAAACATACTACCATTTTGTTAAAACTCCAGATGCAAAGCCACTACGTTTTTGTGTTCATTAACTTTTGTACAAAAGGTGGCTTATTTGTTTTAGCCTCAGCTTTTTGGGGGACAGGGAGAGAAGGTGGATGAGATGCACTACTGTGGATATCAGTGAGATGTAATAAACTTAATTATAAGTGGTCAGGACTAGTCACATGAAACAGGGTTTTATTTTTCAGAAATTGAGTTGGACTTTGGAAAGAAGTTTTCACCTTCACAGCAAAACCATTTGATAGAGCCAAATAGTCACATTGCTAACATCTGTGATTATTTAATTACTATCTTCAGTTATTTAATTTTTCATACAGAAATCCTAATTAACACATAACAGGGGCAACCAGTAGTATGTTTATCACTTCTGTAATCGCAAAGAGTCAGTCTATAATGCTTTCTGTATTGGCTTGTTCACATGTCCAAATTTTGGTTATAAAAATGCTGACCATGAAACTGTACATTGTTATCTTACAGTATGGTCTTTCAAATTGCAAAGGGACAGTAGGGTTTTGTCATACCACACCTGGCTTCTAACTAATCATCCAAGATTTTAACCCTCGTTTTCAGATTCAGGGTACAAGTAGTACCTTCCCACTACACTGTAGTTGCCAAGGTAGTGTGAATAGTTGTGTCAGGAAAAAAAGAGAATAAAGAAGTAAAGAAGCAGTATATGAGGAACAAACAGATGTAAAGAATGAATTTTTCTCATCTTTAAAAAAAAAAAAAAAAAAGGAAAAAAAAAGCAAACCCCCAAAATGGCAAAGAAACATGCTTTTAGTGCCTGCTTTGCACATGGTATAGATGGTTTTACTTAGAAATATTGGAAACAGAACATGAGTTTAGAAGTAGCCAAGAGTCACCTTCTTATATAAAGTGTGTTCATGTGACTCAGTTTGAATGAGTATCTTCTAACTTTTTTTTATTTTGCTTGTTTGAGACAGATATAGTTTTGATACAGCTCAGAAACATTCTTGCTTCATTTATGTAAGTTCTATAGTCTGGTTTGGCCTTAAAAGACACACTTTTGCTTCCCTGATTCTATTTTGTTTTCTTCTCTTTGTTTATATTATGGTTATGATCTAGAGCTTACAAGATCCTGTGAATAAACTAACAGAAAAAGCAGAAAGGGAGGACCCGCAGATTGAGAGCACCAAAGCAGTACAAGATCAGCAGAGTCAGTAAGTCACATGGCCTATATATTAAAATAATAAGTATTTTTGTCTATATCTGCTTTCTGGTTGCTAAAGTCACCAAACATTTATAAATGGAAATATAGACACAGATAGTCTGATCACACTAGCTAATAGTAAGCTTAATACAAGAATTCCTGAATGCTGTAATGTGTATGTGAAAACTAATAAACTTTATGGTGAAATTAAGAGCTTTAAGGAGACCCATTAAACCTTTATATGTTTTTCATCTTTCCTAACCTTCTCTTTATTTTTCAGCTTTTGCTTCATTTTTTCTTTAGTGAAAGAAATGGTAAACAACTACACATGGGAGAAGATATATGAGCATTGTATTTCTCCCTTCAGCAGCATCTCCTTTCACCTGGGAATAGGATATGGATTCCTGATTGCTTTGAGCAGCGATTAGTTTTTGTAATGTATACAGCATCGGTTAGTAATCCAATGAAGCAGTAGGTACTTAGTAAAAAGTACATCTAAGTGAGCTGATGCTATCAAGGTTTGAGTTACCTGTAGTTCTGAGGTGAGAGAGACTTTTGAATGGCCTGCTATGGGGAGAGGAGAACAGGAGAACGAGATGTGATCCCTCCCCTACGGGACCATCAGGATTCAGTTGCGAGGAGATGCAACGTTGATATAATCCTGCTGCCACCTGTTGTTTTGACTATGCCTGGTTAAATGAAGCACCCAGCAAAGGATCAGTTGTCAAAAAGCAGAGAACAGCTTGACTGATAATTAGTGGATTTTGCTCGGCTATTTATAATAATGGGTTTTTAAAGAGTTCAGTTTTCCAGTCCTTTTACTTGTTTAGATTCAGAACCACTGACCAAAATCAATTTATAAATCGGTCAGGTTTGGTGCTATTCAGATTAGAAAGGACTTGGCCAAGTACCATTTGGCAGGTGGTTGTTTCCACAGCAGTTCCTTCAATCTGCTGCTTCTCATGTGACTATAATAAAGAATTTCATAAACAATTGTTTTCCTCAATGTTGAATATAAAATTCTAGTATGAATGCATGATTTATGCAAGATGTGTGCATTGGCATCTACCAGCAAATGCATCAGATGCCATGTCATGGTTGTACTTGTTTTTATTTATGGATTCTCTTTTTCCTTGTTTGTCATAAAACTGAGGGAAAAAATATGTCACCATTTTGCTGTCTAAAACAAACCATAAACAAACCTCTAAGATTCTAGAAGAATTACACAAAACAAAGCTTTTAAAATCCTCATGAACTTTCCATTCACAGTAAACATTCATTACACTAGAATTTGGCCTGAATCTAATTTTCCTCTGCTCCCCATAGCCTATCCTCAAAAGCAGGGGAGGTGGCTCCTCCTGTCCTATCACTAGAAGAGAGGAGGAATGTGCCTACGCAGTCCTCTTCACCACCACATCAGCCTTGCGGCTGCTTCATTCCTTACTGGTTGAATGGCTTTATACAAAATGACAGCAGTTAGAAAGTGTATGTTCGTCATTGAAGAGATTACCTTTGTATAAGAATTGCATGTAAACCACAGCTCTTTTTATTGTCAAGAGCTTTTTCATTGTCCTGGGTTCGGCTGGGATAGAGTTAAATTTCGTCCTAGTGCTGTGTTTTGGATTTAGTATGAGAAGAATGTTGATAACACACTGATGTTTTCAGTTGTTGCTAAGTACCCTGCTAGTCAAGGACTCTTCAGAGGCTGGGAGGGAGCATAGCCAGGACAGCTGGCCCAGCTGGCCAACAGGGTATTCCATACCATATGATGTCATGCTCAGTATATAAATAGGAGACGTGGTCCAGGAAATAGCGATCGCTACTTGGTTA
>NW_009220031.1:0-1301 GCF_000690835.1 Fulmarus glacialis
AGGGCACGGCCGCGAGGCGAGGGGCGGGGCGGGGCTGCAACCTGTTAGTCTGGACGTGAAGGTTCATATTATAACCCCTGAGAACGCCGCGTGGTTCTGTACCCCGAGTCCTCTTGCTTTACACCCTCTATTGGTATCAGATTTTCGAGTTCTTGTATTTCAGGTACCTTCGAGGAATACCTGTGCCTTCTCTAGAGGAGATAGCACTGGAACGGTGTTACCGGTGTTGCGAACCCAACAGTGAATTGAAGCTTAATCTGAAAAAGCGCAAGCCACAGCTCTTCAGTCTGTGTGGGCAATTACCCCACACCAGGTTATCAAACCTGGAGTGGTACTAGCCCAAGGAGCTGGAGCAACGGCGCATGTGTTACTGGAAGAAGATGATACTGCTGTTTTCCTCCCTTATCGCAGATTGGCTCGTCGTGCTTTGTAGTCTTGTACTACAAGCCGATGCCCTGGATACATTTCTGTGAGATCAACATGCAAATACTTAGATTTGGTTGGCCTCTGCTGTAACTAACTCACCTGCCTTTGGTATTGAGGGGAGGGTTAACAGCTGCAGATCTTTTGACAATGTGTTTCATTGGCATGCCAACCCAGTAACTATTACAGAATTATACTATGTTAAGTGATTTTGATATTAATGTTTCTCATTGCTGTTTTTTCAGAGTAGATAATGGCTGTACACCAGTGAACATTACAAAATCGATTGGTGGTGGACTATCTCCTTCTCTGACACCATAAACACTGCTCCGATTTTGAAGGCATGTGTTGCTTCAACATAACTGATGAATCAGCCAGCGTAGAGGACGACATTCAACATCTCCAGGACTTAATGCATCAAATGAAACCATCTACTGGTGGTGCCTGGCTGGTTGAGAGGTTTAATTCCCTGCCAGGATGAGTGGGACACCTGATTCAAAGCATTATTGTAGAGATACGTTTATTCCTTTTTCTATATGTTTATTGCATGCCTCTGTAAATTACCCTGCCCTACACCACGCAAGCTCAAATGGACACCTCCAGCTTTGGCCAGCCCCGGTGGACATGGTCCCTTGAGCGAGGGGGTGGAATGTGGGAAAATAATGGAAGATTGGTGAGGAGGATTGTGAACATGCTGAAGTGACTTGCAGCTGGGGTGTCAAAACCCACATATACTAATTGTTGTTTGGCCTTGTGTGTTGGACAAGTAGAATATCTGTGTTTAGATAACATAGGCCTGTGATAGACTCGGGCACCCTATCGAACATAGAATCACGGAATCATAGAATACTTTGGACTTTTAAAGGTCATCTAGTCCA
>NW_009220032.1:0-17779 GCF_000690835.1 Fulmarus glacialis
TGATTCTATGATTCTATGATTCTGTATGCATGAACAGAGCAGCTTAGAAAAGCTGTTATTTTCCATTGTGAAGGGGAAACAAAGAGGCAAGCCAGAGGCTTTTTCAATGTGAGAGAAACCAGCATAACTTCTGTACCGTTATGATCTAAATGCTGCCCTGGGAGTCTTAGGGTGAGTGTGAGATCATGTGGAAGCAGAAGCAGCACCAGCAGAGAAGAGCATCCCAGTAATTCACCCTAGACAACCTGAAAAAGTGATGGATGCCGCACTGACCACAACAGGTTTCCAAAGCAGTGTCATTACAGCAGGCACATGTTTTGCCTCAGCTCCCAAGGAGTAACACAATTAGTTCTGAGGAAAGCAGGCACCCTTCGGTGCAACTCCATTAGGTGAGATACCTGAGAAAAATGAGGTACAGAAGTGTTGTTCTCTCTTTACTTGCATTTCTATGGCTGAATTTATGTTTGTCAGGTAGTCACAAGGAAAGAGAGCCTTAAAACTTTTTCATGTCTGTCTCAAATAAACAAACAGAATTATATTCCTGGGCAAAATTTTTTATTCATCTACCTTCCAAACTGTTGGCATCACTCCCAAGGTGAAGTCTAGACATAGCTGTGGCAATAGTTCTTCATTTGTATTGTGTTGTTGGGAACATGAGATCATCTTCATGCATTCAGAGCTCTAACAAAGCTTCACCAACACCTCTTGCTTTGACTAAGCCTATTTTGAACAATGTGATGATATGTAGAGATACTTCAGATAGCCTAAACAAATGGGTATGGTAACAGAAGCAATCTAGATGTATATGCAGAGTCCCCTGCCCAAGCTAATGAAACCTGTTGCTGGGGTAAGGTTGCTTTCAGCAGTCATGCTACCTCTAAATTAAATCTCCCTTTGTTATCCCCAGAGCTAAAGCAAGGGCTGTTACCCAAGAAGCAAGACTGTGGTTGGGCAGGGGACAAAGACCCATGGGAGAAATAGTGAGATGGAGCAGCCCAGATGGTTGAGTGGAACAGTAGACCTTGCACACGTCCAGCAGGCAAAAAAAAAAATCCCATGAGAGCTCCAAGTGTCTCTCTGCAATATTGAGTCAGGTCATAGAATCATAGAATCATAGAATAGTTTGGGTTGGAAGGGACCTTTAAAGGTCATCTAGTCCAACCCCCCTGCTGGGGGCAGAGACATCTTCAACTAGATCAGGTTGCTCAGAGCCCCGTCCAGCCTGACCTTGAATGTTTCCAGGGATGGGGCATCTACCGCCTCTCTGGGCAGCCTGTGCCAGTGTTTCACCACCCTCATAGCAAAAAATTTCTTCCTTATAGCTAGTCCCTTGGGTCTCTTCAAATCCAGTTGAGGGAGAGGCTGTTCTGATAAGGTGAGGGTTAACTTGAACTCACAAAAGCTCATCTCCCAAAAGCTGGAACTCTGAATGTTATTCTCTCTCTGATTCATTCTGTTGGACACAATACATTACTCATTACATGGACACAGTGCAACCTCCTCAGATCATCAGCTCAGAGCAAAACCCCTGGAGGATGGAAAAGTTAAAGTGCAAAATCCGTCCTTACAAAGAGAATATTATGATAAAACTGAGTGTTTAAAGTATAGCAAACGTATTTAAGAACATAGAAAGGTTCAGCTGTGACCAGTCAATCAGTGGGAATATTTATACTGGAACAAGTGCACTTAGTTTAATGGACTATGTCTACTACCACCCTCACATGTGGTATCTGCAGTTCATCATACTAAATTCATTTACAGACCTAATGGGCAGCACCATTGCCATGGACACACATTCCTGAGTGAAAGGAATATGGATCTGAGAGGGTCCAAGGAGTGCTTCCAGCAGATACTGTTCTTAAACACATTAAATAGGGCCGCAAGGGTCGAAGTAATCTTTGATTTGTGCTCCTTGGACTGATTTCCTTTTGCTGGGTCCACTCTTGAATATGTATGAGACAATGAAGGAAAGGAAAGGAAAAGGGGTTAGTTTATAAAGGCCATGTGTTAGTAATTCTTTTCCAGACTCCTTAATATAATGAGGTGCTAACTACCAGGCTTTCACTTCATCTTATCTTGGTACCCCCCAATCTTAAACCCCCGAAGCATTAAGTAGCCTGTTTGCACCATTCACTTCAAAACAAGGAGATATTTCACAACTCCTCCTAGCGTGTGTGCTTCTCAGAATACTAGGATTAACTTCATTGTCAGTGTTCAAAAGTCAAATGCTTTTCCAAAAGCCTATCATATGAGCCATCTTTACTGAAATGGGGTTTACATGCATCCCATAGCTCTGCCAGATTGAGCAGAAGATATTAGATACACTGATTTGATAGTACCCATCCATATAATAATGCCATTTATCATGCTGTAATACAAAGCTCCCGAATTACCTCAGAATACACAGTCACAACTCACAAGGGAAAAATGCATAAAAGCATTTTACCTTTAGCTTTTGCAACTGGTTTCCATTTGTTTTACACAAAGGTTTACACCCTTTTTTATAGAGAACTATGTACAATGTACCTTTGTAATAAACAGTCTAATCCAACATGAGACCATCATAATGTGGAGAATCAAATAGTTCTCAAGCTTATCATGGTAAAATTCAGGTTGCTAGGCAGTCATAATAGTGAAATTTCATAAACAAATATGTGTCTCCCAAATATTCATGAGGCTATTCTTCTTCCTTAGTATGAAACATATCTGAGAGACCCAGCTGGGAGCGTTCCTTGAAAATAAAGATGTCTAAGATTTCTTGCATTCATCTTAGAGGGGTATTTTTCATATTTAGTGATTTATCCCATTTCCTGCTAGCAATTTGTCTCTCACGTAAGCTTATCTGAAGGTCAAACATTAAAAATAAAACTAATCCTTCACCCTGATAACATTCAAATATTTGTAGACAATTATCATATTTCTCCAGGTCCCAGCATTATTTTCCAAGCTACTGATATTTAACTCTCTGGCTTTCCCTCAAATTCAGTACTTCTTGTCCCCAGCTAGAAACGTCATTTCCTTTGAAATATTACTCTCTGCGTTTCAATCCAAAATGGCACTGCTGATGTTAATATTATAACTAGTTATAGAAATAAGGAATTTCTTCATATTATGTTCATAAACAAAACACAGTTTTATATTGTATCATATTCTCACTTGTCATGAAACGGTGGGGCTTCATCGATTCATACCCAGCAAGAACTGCTATAGTCGTTCTATTTTCTTGCTAAAAGAAGTGTGGCAACTATTGCATATTCAAGATTGGAAAAGTATAATTCAGTTCTGTTTTCTGTGTCTAGTACCATTAACATGAGTGAGTCTGATCAGATGTAGAAAGTAAACGATTAAAGTTTATTTCTTACTAGTAAAAAAAAATCAGTTATGTGGTTTCATATATAGTTAGGTATATATGCACACGCATATATGTATGCGCACACACACATATAGATATGATCCTAGCCCTGCAATTTTCTTCTGTGCGAATAGTTCACTCAACACTGATCAGCAGGCTTTTGTGCTCCAGTAACAACAGCTCCTGTCATTAAGATTTAGGGTGCATGGGGCACTTGTAATGGAATTATAAAATCTATTTCTAAAAGAATGATTGATTCAATTCATTACCAGCTTTCAGTATAAAATAAAAACTTTCCAAACCCTAGAAAAAAAAGTCATGAGGCAAATCCAAGTGATAATAAATCTCCTGTATAAATGTAACAAAATGGACTCAAGATGCAAAATTCACTCTGCGTTGCCACGTTGAATACTCTATAAATAAAACATATTTTCTTTTTCACTAAGTAACAATTCAATGAGTTAAAATAAGCTGAAAATGCTTAAAAGCTGGCTGTAGCAGAGTGCACAGTAAAGGTCCTTATTGACTGATTAGCAATTTGTTTCTACAAACACTGCACAGCAGTTGCCCTACTTTGCAGCAGGCTATTAGAGCCTAATGAAAAATGTGCATTTTCATTAGAGTTAATGGTCTTGAACAGAAGCCCTATGCTTCTTTGAGGCCTTACTCTGTATTTAAATTCTGGATTCGTGTCTGTGATCATAGCTGTTGTCCCTTGCTTGTATAACAGACATACATCGCAGAGTTTCCTATTACGGTGTGACTCCAGTGAACACGAGGAACAAAGTCCGTCGCTCTCAGCTGGTGAAGGCACTGTCCTGTGAGACGAGGCAGCAAGTCTCTTGTCAGCAGCTGGGCTGAGGCCTGAGCGGCAAAAACCACCTTCGGCTGGGCACTTTCTGCTTTTGACGTTTCGGGCTCTTGCTGGACTTTAAGAACTTCGGCGCAGGGAGTGGTCTGCTGTAGACGACAGCTGAAGTTAAGAAGTGCCACAATAAGGAATCGCACGGTAGATGAAGTTCAGATTAGAGACCACTGCGTGGGCTGGGGATAGCACAGAGCTGTGCAAGGTGCAGGCACCAGGGAAGGGAGAGCGGGGCAGTGCCACCGGGCAACCTCTCTGCTGTCTCCAGGCACGGAGCACTGGATGCCAGCACAGCTAACAGCAGCCCCTGTTGTACAAATCCACAGTAACAAAAAGCTAAAGATAATCTAAATAGGCAAGTAAAACAAAAGAGGTACTATTTTACTGTTTAACAGATGGTAACAGATGCAAACAGACCACAGCTAAGCGATCTTCCTAAGTCTTATCTGAGCCATCCATAATACTTTTTTCTTCTATCCTGATACTACTACCCTATCTTAATACTGTTCTCATTTTTGTAATACTAGGGAGCATGTTTTGCACACTACATCCACGTAAAGCTTGCAAATCAGCTGATCATTTTCACAATACAGTCACATTTGCACTAGCAGCAATGATGCTTCTCACAGTCTTTGGTCTCTACATTTTTTACGTTAGTCGTTGCCTGTTTCCAGATATACCTTAGTAAGCATACATTGGGCTGATTTTCAGGTGGAGCTCCATGTTTTCCCTCATACATTATTTCAAACCTAATTTGGGGTTATGTAGGTCCAGACTAAGCAAGCAAATCTTTGTGTTTACATGAGTATGGGAACACATATACTTGTATGTGTACATACATGTTATATGGTTTGTGTATAAGGCCAGTTGTTTACCTGATTTGGCTTCATGTGCCTTAGAGCCAGTTTTCACAGTCATCTTTGGTCTACATACACATAAATTATATGACACATATATATGCTTGACTTTGAGATTTGCCTTAATTTTCCTTCTGCTTTTCTTACATCCCTGAGAACTGCAATGCCTCGTCCTTATCCAGTTCTGGTTCATAGTTAAAGTGGAATTCCCAGAACCTATTATCCTAAATAATAACAGAACTGCCTGTTTTCCTCCAATTCTCCTTTCTCATTCCTTAGGGATGATTTCTGGAGTATTCTTTATTTTGTTGTTGTCTGTTTATTCTTCATTTTGCTTTCTACTTCTTCAGCTGAAACAGGGCTTATGATGGTAATGACGGTAACAACAGCAGAATTGAATGTGGTGATTTTTTTGTGCTCTTAAGATTTTGCTTCCTGTAAAAAATTGCTATTGATTGTTCATCAAGGTATCTGCAGCAACCCATTATTTATAACCACTCCAGTTCAGACTTTTCAGAGGGAATTATGTGGCTGATGATGTGAACAAGTGTTCTGTATCTGGAATGTTATTTTTTGATTGCTAAGCTTCCTATATTAAAATTTTTTATTAACTCCTTAATTCTTGTGCTTTTTGCTAAGAATCAAAAACTTCTGAAGTTAATCTCAATGAAATAAATATCTGGTTTTTTAAAATAAGAAACATATAAAAGGAAGAACACATTCCCACTCTGCCTGAATGCACTGAGCACCTCAGTAACTCAACCAGTTTCATGACTACAATCAGGTAGTTACAAGCCCATAGACACAGTCCATATACTCTAAGTTTGCAAATTACAGAGCAAATATCTACACCTGTTGATATCACATCTCCTTGGGCATGTGGAAACATCCAAAACATCCATTTAACCTAAAATTTTCTCAAGCCTCCAACTGAAAGTGATGAGTAGTGATGGCTAAACTGTGGTCAGAGGGCGATTGGTAGTCCAAGGACTACTAATAAGGTATACTGAGCAGTGTAATGTAGCAACTTGTCAGTTCTCCATCAGTGAGCCACAAGTGTTTTGGAGGGTTTATAATGGCCTCTTGGCCTAGGAACTGATGCTTCAGGGCAAGTTCATTCATACTGAACACAAAAATACCTGGACCAAACCACCACATGCTGAAAACACAAGCTCCTCACACCTCTCCATAGGCACTGTCCACTTGCAGTACAGGAGGCTACTGCTTTATTTCCCATTTTAATAAACCTTGCGTAATAATCAAAATACAGCAAATCACCCCCTGAAGCTAGAATCCCCAAATGTCTCCAAGCTCCAGTCTTTTCGTCCTGCCACTTCGGCATGTTCCCGCTGCTGCAGCTTCCACTTACGGCTTTAATGGCTGGGCATCTTTTTACAGCAAGAGCCTATGCAAACAACATGTCTTAAAAACACACTATAGGCAGTTCACAGACAATCACATTAACTGAGAATATAAATTGCATTGAGAGAACTGATTTACTCATTCTGATTGCCAAAGTATCACCTAACACAGTGCTTCTCAATCTGTTTTAATTAGAAGGACAACCAGTCTTTATGAAAATTGCATAGGACAGCTTATGCTGTGCTGTCTCTGTAGTTTTTATTTACAGCCAAAGGGAAATTAGATTTAATTTCTGAAGTTCATACATTGCCTACATTTGCTAGCTTACTTGCATGTAAGTTTCCATGTATGGAAATATGTAGAGCTTTTTACTATTATTGCTTCAGTCATGTTGCACACTGCCTGACAATGTCTCACACAGTTTAATAAACACTAACCTATGGCCTTCAAAGATATGAATAGAGAATTAGTCACCAGTTCAAATTATTTCTGATACAAGCACAGACACAGAGGTCTGACACATACCAACAGGACTACAAGAAAGAAGTAAGACCTGGTTGCAAGGTAAGGCATGTTTATAAGCAGGAGCATGAGTCAACATCTTAATTTGGGGCAGGCAGGAATTAGGAGGTGACTAAGTCATGACAGTTCTCCCCAGTCTTTAACATGAGCTGGGGAGGTTCCTGATCAAATGTACAATGCCCACTCCCACCTCATCAGGTTGAATCTAGTCCCACCTCTGCAAAAAGGGATCCTTTGGGTTGGTTTGGGAAATGCCTTGTTTTTACTCTAAAAAGAACATGAAAATTCTGATTTTTTGCATATTCCCTTTTGGGGTAAAGGGAATACATATCTTCCACTTCCAGGTAATGCTATTCAGTGTTAAAAATGTATCTAAAGTCTTAAAGGGAAATTGTGGGTAGTCATCTTTGCTAACTCTCTCTTTAATATCTGTTCAGAGTTACTTCTAAAGCTGAGTTTGCCCAAGCCACCAGACTTAACCTTCTGTGCCCAGGGAATTCTGTATTTCAACAAATTTTGTAACTTAAAAAATAATACTAAAGGCATTTTTCCTTTTCTGCATAATACTTCCCTCAAGAGAATTTGTACATTTGAAAACACAGCTTTACATTATCTTGAACTTAGCGTGTTTTTTATGCTTCTTGGAGGAGCAGCTCTTCAGCTCTACAATACCTGTTCTTTCAGGGACACATTATCCTCCACAGTGACAGCACATGAAATTTATTGGAAGCCGCACATTTCAGAGAAAACTGACATGATAAATATGACTGTGCTGCTGCCCTCTCCGAGAATGTAGATGTTTTCTTTGCTTATAAGCTCTATTATTTCATAAAAAGTGAGAGGAAGAAAAGGCTGTTACTAAATTTTAACCCATTACATTTCCAGAAACTGACATCTGGTTTCATGCTTTCCTGAAAGAATGGGAGTCACAGAATAATCTTCCCAATGGCTAATAGCTGGGCTGGCTTTCTGCAATGAACTCGGCTGACCTTAGAAGAAAAAGAAAACTGCATTATGCCAGACAGAGTCCAGATGCCCTGCCTTTTTCCACAACAACTCTTGCTTATATAGAAGCTTAAGGATATGAGGCTGTTAAAGGAAATCCTAGGGAGATTACAGGACATATGACCCTACATAAAATCTTAAAATATAGAGGAGGAATGAACCCATTGTATTTTTTTTTCACAAGCATATCTGCTGCTTGGTTGATGTTGCTATAATCCATTTTAAATTACTACCGTTAATTTAGTGCATTAGTCATCAATTATTTACAGCTAGACACAGAAACATTTGTCATAAACATTAGAAGAAAAGAAGAAAAATGGCTCCTACTAATACTATTGTGTGCTTAATTTTGCCATATAACGTGACCTAAGCCATTAGTCACTGATGTATTTCTTTCTGGAAAGGGCAAAAGATCAGTTTTACAGTTGCCCAACAAAATTATAAAATATACTTATTTCTGCTGCATAACAGAAGCTGACAGTCACAACAGGAGAGGCTTTCTTGCACCCTGAATCTGTAACTTTTATTAGAAGACCAGAAAAGCCTGCTTCCTCTGATGTGGTCCTTTTCTCTCTCTTCTGCCTCCCAAAGAGCATGTAACAACAATCTGCAAGGAGGTATATATTAAAGGGTCTGTCATGCTGGCCAGGAGGAGCCAGCTGCTGCATTGTGTGAAGCTCAGGATCACAGAGTTGCTGAGGCTGCAAGGTACCTCTGGAGAGTGTCTAGTCCAAGCCCCAGCTCAAGCAGGGCCAGCTGGAGTAGGTTGCCCAGGACCATGTCCAAGTTGGGCTTTGGATGTCTCCAAGGATGGAGACTCCACAACCTCTCTGGGCAACCTGTGCCAATGTTTGACCTCTCCCGCTGTAAAAAAAAAAAATTTCTTAAGTTTAAATGGGATTTCCTGTATTCCAGTTTGTGCCCATTGCCTCGTCTTATCACTGGGCTGCACAGTGATGAGCATGACTCCATCTTCTTTACTCCACTCCTCCCACTTCCAAATCAGGTATTTATGCACAGAACAAGATCCCCTGAGCCTTGTCTTCTCCAGGCTGAACAGTCCCAGCTCTCTCAGCCTGTCCTTATAGAAATGATGCTGAATCCTTTAATCATCTTTGTGACTCTTTGCTGGACTAAGTCCAGTACGTTCATGTCTCCCAGCACTCCAGGTGCCTCACCGGCGCTGAGTAGAGGGGAAGGATCACCTCCCTTGACCTGCTGGCCACGCTCTTTCTAATGCAGCCCAGGATGCCATTGGCTTTCTTTGCCACAAGGGCACGTTGCTGGGTCATGGTCAACTTCACTGCCCTCCAGGACTCCCGGGTCCTTCTCTGCAAAGCTGCTGTCATGCTATTTTAGCTAAATGTACATGACTGTCTACTGCGCACCTTTTTCCTCCACACATACATGGAAAACAACATAGAAACAAGAGAAAAATTGCCATGGGAAGCATAGGATTCTTACAATATTCACAAACCTAGTAGGTGCTTTATGACACATACAGTTGTTATTCCCTTCACTGTGGAAAAAAAAAAAAAAACAAATAAATGCTCTTTCATGAACACATTTTGTTGGGACCCAAGCTCAGTCCCCACACTCCCCTGCTCTGCCTGTGGGTAGAGCCAGACGGGGCTCTTTTATCTCTCAGTAAGCAAGTTATGATGAGGCATGAGTGGTAATTTGCTATCTTAAATAAACAAATAGGTGAGTGACGACTGTGGAAATAAGGTATGCAAGTTACGGTTTGCCTGGAGGGATTTAATTTCTTCAACATCTGAGCTTTGTAGCCCGGTGATTAATCTTCCTAAACACCAGGCTGATTGTAACAAGTTCTGGAGGTTCCTATCTGGAGCATGCAGCACTGCGAATCCACAGAACATCTGACATGCGTGATTCCTTAATGAACCTGATTTATTAAGTATATTTATTGATGCCTTTTGCAGTTGGATATGCAGAAATATTATGGGTAAAGCCATTGGCTGTATACAGGACAAATAATTAATCTTGTAAATAAGCCAGCAGAGAGTGGGATATAAATCAAGGCATCTGCTACATGTCATCTGAAGTCTAAAGTAAATTTTTGTTGTCTTTGGTTGAATGCTCTGTGGTCCTTAGTAAAGCTCATCATCATGTTTGCAGCAATGTCCAAATACTGTATGATATAGAAGGAATTAATCGATCCCCATGTATTTGCTGAAGTAAAAGTCGCAGTGATCAGATGACTTTTTTACAGACAGATTCCAAGAGAAATAATGTTTTCTACAATAATATAGTACTAAACTTTTGTCTAAAAGTGCATGATGGTTGTTCTATCTGCAGAATCTAGTATCTGGCAATCAATGGATTGGATTTGCCCATGTTGTTAATGCAAAGGACTACATAAGGACTCATCTATGCTAAAAGGTATTGGCATAATGCCCCTGACTGCAAAAAAAACATAGAAACAAATAAGGGCATGGTTTGATGCCACAGACAATTAAAATATTGTAAATGGATTAGGCAGATAAACAGAATAGTAAAAGTGCCCAGAATTTGAAAGACACAACCCTGAGCGCCTTGCTGATCACGCTGATGGAATTCAAGTAGGAACAAAGGAGGGACTTTGAGATTCTTCCTATACAAGTTTCTTCTTACTATAACACTAAAAATAGTTCACTTGTCACACCACCTGGCCACTGGTTCTGTACTGTCCAGAAAGACGAAGAGAGAAGTGGCATTTGCCAGAATACAATGCTGATGAACCTTGAATTAGGTGCTGGTCAAGTTCAAAGGCATGCTCTGACTCTGATGGAAGACAGAACCTGTTCATAGCTATCTGGGTTTAATGTACAGGTAATTACAGTTTGCTACATGCCCGCTGACAATCATGGATGAAAGAAAGCTAAACATCATCATCACGAACTGGAGTTATTTAGTACCCTGAGGATGGGAATAGGATAGGTAAAAAGCCTCAAAAGAAGCTCACGTTTCTTGGTTCCTCTCCCTTAATACAGTTGGTGACTACTGGGAGCTAAAAAGGTATGAAAATATACACTGAGACCGTTACTCTGTTTTGTCTTAGAGAGGTTTGTGCTGTCTGTCTTTAAATTGCACGGTGACTTGTTAAAGATGTATTCCTAATGTAGTAGCTCCAGTCCTTTGAAATTGTCTAGCAGTACAAAGCAACTTGCAGCGTTATGTAAATATTTTTACAAAGACCTCTTCAGAGGCCTCTTCAGACAGTAAAGCATGGTGGTAGCAGCCTGGCTCTGCCAGCCATCAGATGGATGTGCATAAAACTTGTACACCACAGGTATAAAATTAGAAAAATTGGAAGTTACTCTGGAGTACAGTTCAGCACACAAAAGCCACAGACCTGGGCACTACAAAGTATTCCAGCTCACAGCTTGTCCTGGTTTCGGCTGGGATGGAGTTGATTTTCTTCCTATTAACTGGTATAGTGCTGTGTTTTGAATTTAGTGTGAGAATAATGTTGATAACACACTGATGTTTTAGTTATTGCTAAGTAGTGTTTACACAAGTCAAGGACTTTTCAGTTTCCTGTGCTCTGCCGGGTGCGCAGGGGGCTGGGAGGGAGTGAGGCCGGGACAGTCAGCCCAGCTGGCCAACGGGATATCCCATACCATATGACGTCATGCTCAGCATATAAGGCTGGGCGAAGAAGAAGGAAGGGGGGACATTCGGAGTGATGGCGTTTGCCTTCCCAATTAACTGTTATGCGTGATGGAGCCCTGCTTTCCTGGAGATGGCTGAACACCTGCCTGCCGATGGGAAGCAGTGAACGAATTCCTTGTTTTGCTTTGCTTGCATGCGCAGCTTTTGCTTTACCTATTAAAGTGTCTTTATCTCAACCCACGAGTTTTCTCACTTTTACCCTTCCAATTCTCTCCCCCATCCCACCGGGGGGGGAGTGAGTGAGCAGCTGCGTGGTGCTTAGTGGCTGGCTGGGGCTAAAGCACGACACAGCTAAAGTTAATACCCTGGGATAAAGACTCCAGAATTGGCCCAAATGGAGCTACCCCTTGTTTTTCTTTTGTTTTGAGAAAAAAACAGCCATCTTCTCTTGGCTAGTTAAGGCCATAAAGGACTGAGCTTCCTGTCATCAGTGCATGATGGTTGCCAATGACAGTGAATGACAGTGTTCATATTAAAGCTATATAAAAAAACTCTACCATGATAATTTTCAGAAACACTCTAACAAGCGCCTGAAATCTCGCTGTCTCTCGGTGCAATCGTGAACTTTGCTTTAAACTGCAAAGAGCATTTGCTGTCTGCTGAAATCTGAGAAGGACACGGCTTTCCAGCGTGGAGGCTGCCGGTGCCACTCCTGCCCCTCGCAAGGAGATCACGCAGCCCCATCCCATTGATAAAAAGGCAGCTGTTGACCTCGGCTGCTTTAAACCGGTAAGCTTTTCTTGCGCCCTGTGGAGGGAGAGAGTCTGAGGAGTCCGCATGCCGGTCTGTGCTTCTTCTCACAGCAGCATCACTCATGCTGTGGTCTTAAGCAGCTCATATCATCAGCTTACGTGCGTTATTATTTTTGGCACAGAGACAGAAGAATAGGAAAACCTTCAGGACAAAACCAGAACTATTAAATTTGAGAGGCGCTGGATCCCTGCCATTCTTCTGATAAAAATGAGGAACATAAGCCTTCTCTACCCCCAGTCAGATCCATTAGGAGCAAATTGCACTAACCTCTAGGCTGGTATTAAGTGGGGATGTGAATAATCTGAGACCAACTAGAATTTCAAGTATGATTTAGGTATTGCTTTCTGGGAACTTTCTATTCACTCTTACTTATCTGTCAGACCTCATACAGTTCATAGTTTTCTTTGAATATAGTCAGCTGAAATGGATGTAATGCATTCATATATGATTTTGTTTAGAAAACAAAACACTAATAATAAACTATTATTAATAAACTGTTTATTATTACAGTCATGACCCACACTAAAAGCATTAAATAGCATCTATGCAGTCATTTTGAATTTTTGAAACAATGCTCCACAGAGTAAAAGTATTTTAAGAATTATTAGAATAAATATATATTAATAATAACTATTCCAAGGATCACTCTATGCATGCTTTGGAAGAAAGCAATGATTTGTTAATCCAGCTCAGCAGATGATTTCTAGAACTTTACAGTGTCAGGACATACGTTCTCCTTCACAGTCTGGGCCACAGCTTCTTAGTGGAATCCAATGACAATTTATTTCTACTCAGTATTCCCACAGCACACTATGCATACTGTCCACTACATCTTCCATTTAAAATTAAACAGCATCTGCGGTACCTACTGCAAATGCATAGATGGGTAAATACAAACTCTAGTAATCTTTAGATAGGAATGATGGCACCAAGCCACCCACCTTCTTTCTATTAATGCACAAGAACTCCTTAGTAAAACACTGCTAACTGACAGAAACACTGGCCAGGACTGTTGCAAACAATTTTGAGAGGACTACGTTTCCTTTCCGTTATCCTGGAGCAACGCCTTCAACTCAGATACAAAACCTTTCTCGTCCAGGCCCCTGCCAGGTCCAACTCCAGCAAGCCACGCTGTCACATCAACAGCTTTCTGCTCCTACCGCCCACTGGAGTCTCCCAGCACAGATGAGGGGTCCCAGGGAAGTTCAATGCGCCAAGCTCCTCTCAGCAGGGATCGATGTTACAGAAATCTGGAATGCAGCAAAGATCTTGTCCCAGTAGCACCATGCAGCGAGCAGTTTCCAGGAATGCACCCTCTCTGGGGAGGTGGATTACTGTGTGTCTCCAAGCTTGACTTCACTCTCTCCGATGTCAGCATTTCATTTCCGGCACTCTTCAGCTACTCTGCATGTGGTAGACGTGATGCTAATCTGAACAAGAATTTCTTGAAGTGAGGACATAGCACACAAGGTTCACCGTGGGGCTTTCCTTGAACTCGGCATCACTGATGTTTGCTTTAAAAAGTTAGCTTTCTACCTTTTTAACGGCCCCTGTGTTACAGGTTGGGGGCAAGATCCACAATACAAGTTTGACCACTTCTAACTTGTGCGGTGCAACTCAGAAGAACAAGGTCAGACATCCTGGCATCCTACATAATTAATGGATAGAATTAGGCACAGTTCCAAAGGGCAATCCAAAAATATGCCATGCACTGCTGAGAAAGCCAAGAAATCATAGCTAATTAACATTTCCACCTCCTCTCTAGAGTTTAAACATGGTCAATACGCTATATTGAGTGAAGTGACCTCTCATAGTGAAAGGTACCTTGAGATGCTTTCAGGAAGAGGTAGCCTTAGGTCCTGAACCATGTCAAAAATACATGTTTCTGAGGAGCAAGTCCTCACCATGTCTATACAATGCTCTGAGGGAGAGAAACATCCATGAAGCCTCTGCAGCTCAGCAGCCAAGAAGATAAGAGCCTTCAAGGCTGAGAAGAGACATGTAAATACCTTACTTTGTAACCTAATGATTATGACATTAACCTGGAGGATGGAAGGCCTGGGCTCTGGTTTACAGGGTGAACAAGTCCCAGTGGTCTTGCCAAGTAATCTCAGAGTGTCTGGACTACAGTCATCTTGTAGGGCAGAGTAAATTAAAAAGAAATGTTCTGTGGATCTTCGCATCACTGGTAGGAAAGTTGTCTGCTGCTTTAAACCACATCTTATGCTCTGAAAATACCTTCAATTTCCATGATGTCTCACTGTGGAAAAGTAAACTTGATCATTACAGTAAAAATACTATGGTGGGTTGCTAAGGCAGCATAAAAATACTATCTCTACATCTCCTTTCCAAAGCAGTATTGCAATAGTCTTTATAAACTGAAATACTTGCTTGAATTATGACAGAAAAATAAAATATCTATATTGCTCTCATCCTTAATGGATGTAAGGAGAAAGATGGATATTTGGACACGATCAGTTTATTATACTGCCAGTATGAAAACCTAAAATTAGAAAGCAATAACTGATTTTCACAGCAGTTCTAAAACTCTGGGTTAAATTAGACAGTCCTTGAATATGTCTGTTGCATTCTTTTAGTAAGCAGGATTGTTCTGCTTAAAAAAAAAAATCCTCATTTTATAAACTTTCAGCCAAAGTACTTAAAAAAAAAAAAAAGGACAACACTGCTGAAAGAGCGGATGTTCTTTTTGTTTGCAAGTGCAGTGAATAACTAGTTCATGGGTAGGCTGCAGAACATATTTTAAACTATCCCTACAGAGGCTAGTAAAGCAGCATTTTTCAGAATAAGTGAGTTCATATGAATTCAAAATCACAAAAACACTGGTGCTGGTTACTTTCCTTTTCTCTGCAACCATCACTGATTTTTGATCTGTATATTAGCCATATGTAAAACTGTATCATGCAGGAGACTTTTTTACCTTTTTCTGTCTGGTTTTGCAAAAACATCTGCACTTTTTAAATCTGCTCTTCATTGCAGCTGCACTCTTCTCTAAGGCAAGAAAATGACCTATAAAATGTTTTGAAAGTTAATTTTGAACCAGTACCAGAATGGCTCTTAAAAGCAAGCCTGTACTATAAAATCCTGCTTCCAGCTACAATTTGTTGACGTCTAATGGCCATCTGACAATTAGACAGTCTGTACCCACATAAGAAAAAAAATGGATACACAAAGAACTCTCAATATTTCCATATCCCAGCTAGCAATAGCTCCAATTCAAAATTTAGTTCTCCAAACATATGTCAAAGAATGGAGAGGACGGGTCAGGGGGGCAGTTGTTTGCGTCACCATAGGTTTCTCTAGACAGAATGCATTAAGAATATTTATGAGTTGGAGGAGCAGAGTCGCCCGTAATGCAATTGCAGCTCATTTAATTGAGAAAAGGGAATGAAAAACGCTTACCTCAACATGTCTGCTTAAGCCGTCTTCTGATTTACTCCATTTGTATCAATACAGGAAGTCAAAGAGGCAAATTGAATTTATGGACCAGTGGAAGATAAACCAATTTTCTCTGGAGAAACCCAAGTAACATAGCTCATACCTAAGCTGCCTCTTCTGTTTTCACATCAGTCACCGTACACAGCATTTTACAAAGCAGTAAACCAATTTAAATGATCCATACATGTCAGCTATTGTACTGCTCACGCGCCGTCCCTACGGTGCAACTTTGCTTTTTGTGTGACCGCTGCAGCGGCACAATTCACCGTTTCAGCCCCCTGCCTGGGGTGGGGGTCCCAGCACAGGCATCGGCACCTGCCTCAGGTCTTGGTGGCCTCAGTAAGGACCTGTCAAGGTGCTGGGTCCTCCTGATCCCCTCTTTTCCTGTAAGTTTGCTCACTTGCGAAGTAGTGCCCAGCTATCAGGGCTAACAAGTGCTCCTGGCCATGACCTAGTATCAATTTAATGACAGCCTTGCTCCACCACTAGCCCAAGTCTTTCTCTTATGGTTAACATAAAAACGTTTGTTTTTCACGGTTGCTTGTTCTAAGTGGCTTTTTCAATTATCTCAATTAATTCCAACTGAAAAACAACCAAGAATGTCAAAGAAAAAGCTTTAACGTAAATAGGCACGTAGTTGAAAATACAGCTGACACGGCAAAAGTTTTTCTAGACTTGGCATTTTTCTGACAGAAAATGCCAGATATATCAGAACTGAAATGTTCTAGGGGGTATGTTGACAAAACGTCTAACAGTCTTGAGGACGATTCCCATGGAAATCTGGTTTGTCGCTGGCCCATTTGCCCTCCCCTCACGTCTCCAGTGGCCAACACGGCGGGGAGTCGGGGTAAGAAGCAATAAGCAGCTCCAGAGTCAGCTATATGATATGACGTGCGTTTTGGTTTTGAAACAGGTTTTGAAAGACCTTCTTTCACAGTGGACTGTGATGGGAATCTAACCCAGGACCTTCACACCCACAGCAGCTTCCTCCCTTTTGAACCAGATGCAGGGCACTTTGGGCAGCATTACTTATTTGTCCCAGGTAGGCCAATGTGCAGGGCAAATGAGAGTTAATCTCAGCCATTGCAGAAAATCCTAATCCCCTCAATGACTAGTCAGCTATGAACGCAGAAGAGAAACTGAGATTAGATAGTGCACAAAGTTTACCTTTAAACAGACTAGTGAAAAGGTCACACGTGTGAGACTGTATGACACATGACTGTATGTCCTGATAAGACTGGCTACCCAGGGAATGATTTTTAAAAAATACCAGGTCAGACTTTCAGTTAGTATAAATCACCCCCACAGTAAACAGAGCTATGCTGATTCAGGCCAGCGAAAGGTCTCAGTGTACCTGCCAATAAACATTCTGATTTATTTTTCAATTAAGTTTCAATGTGAATATCTTTGACAGATATCTTTATTTTGCAGCTGCTCCATATTCTGGATACACCTGCTTTTATCCAAACCAGAAATACAATCTCGTAACTTTAACTGGCGATTACCATCTGAATTTCTGCTAGCAAACACTAGATAACCATTATTCTATGCAAGACCCGACTTGGCTGTTTTAATCAATGGTAAATGTTTCAAGATGGCTCCAGTTTTTTAGCTGCTTGACTGATGTCTTACTCCTATCATTAGTGGCATCCTTAATGCATATCGATGACATGGTTATGATTTGTGCCTCATGTCAATTAAGAAGAGCTGCAATTAGTCTGGGACTCAAAAGAAGGCTTTATTAGAGAGATGTTCATAGAATCATAGAATCATGGAATAGTTTGGGTTGGAAGGGAGCTTTAAAGGTCATCTAGTCCAACTCCCCTGCCATGGGCAGGGACATCTTCAACTAGATCAGGTTGCTCAGAGCCCCGTCCCACCTGACCTTGAATGTTTCCAGGGATGGGGCATCTACCGCCTCTCTGGGCAACC
>NW_009220032.1:17790-18323 GCF_000690835.1 Fulmarus glacialis
TCATTGTAAAAAATTTCTTCCTTATATCTAGTCTAAATCTACCCTCTTTTAGTTTAAAACCATTCCCCCTTGTCCTGTTGCAACAGGCCCTGCTAAAAAGTTTGTCCCCATCTCTCTTATAAGCCCCCTTTAAGTACTGAAAGGTTTCAGTAAGGTCTCCCCGAAGCCTTCTCTTCTCCAGGCTGAATAACCCCAACTCTCTCAGCCTTTCTTCATCGGAGAGGTGTTCCATCCCGCTGATCATTTTTGTGGCCCTCCTCTGGACCTGCTCCAACAGGTCCATGTTTTTCCTGTGCTGAGGACCCCAGAGCTGGATGCAGTACTCCCGGTGGGGTCTGACCAGAGCAGAGCAGAGGGGCAGAATCACCTCCCTCGACCTGCTGGCCACACTTCTTTTGATGCAGCCCGGGATATAGTTGGCCTTCTGGGCTACGAGCGCACATTATCAGCTCATGTCCAGCTTTTCATCCACCAGTACCCCCAAGATCTTCTCAGCAGGGCAGGTTTCAGTCCCTTCATCCCCCAGCCTGTAT
>NW_009220033.1:0-715 GCF_000690835.1 Fulmarus glacialis
AATCAAAACCCTTATGTACTGTAGAGGGGAAAAAAGTCCCTGTTGTGCACATAAGAAATATGCTGGGGAAGACAGTCTGGGTTATTCCTGCCTCGGGCAAGGGAAAACCCATTTGTGAGGTTGCTTTTGCTTAAGGACCTGTGTGCACTTGGTGGGTAATGCGAAAGAATGGGGAAGTCCAATGTGTACCTCAAGGGGATTTGATTTTGGATGAAAATAGCCAATGAACTTAATTGTATGATGTTAATTGCTTTATAATACTGTATGTTATAACTTCTATGGTTACTATATATCATATTAAGGGTATTGCAGTAAGAATCACCCAGATGAATGAAGAACGAACTGTGATGAAACCGAGCAAAGTGCAATGATGATAGAACTGGACAGCCACAGCGATAATGGAACCAGAACTGGTCTCGACAGTCCAACACCACACACCATCTCTCCTACCCTGAAAGACTGTTATGACAGATGGAGCCCAAAGTCGTGGACTAAATGAACTCAGTGGACATTTTAGAGGGATGGCACATAGACTAAGGGAATGATAGCTGTGTGTGTATATCAAAAGGCAGGAAAAGTGGTGATGATTAGTTGGGATGTATTGGAAAATGTGAGACCTAGGCATGACGTAGATGATATAGAATAAGGGGTGGATACTGTCCTGGTTTCGGATGGGATAAAGTTATCTTTCTTTCTGGTGGCTGAGGGGTGCTGT
>NW_009220034.1:0-13344 GCF_000690835.1 Fulmarus glacialis
GCACAGGCGAAGCTCGGTTCACCTGTGCCTAAAGCCAGGTTTACACCAGCTATGCCACCATTGCACCTGCCAGTATTTCGCAACAGTCACACAAGTCCTGCTCTCTTGAGGGGCTGCCCCCCTTGCAGAAAGACAGTTCTTTCTAGCACGCAGGATGCTCAGGAAGGGGAGGAGGCAGATTTGGCTAGACAGCGCCCACGTGCTGTCCCACTTGCTAGAAGAACCACAGAGATGCTGGCTACCTGCACAAAACCAAAACCAGATCTGGATGTTATCTCAAGCACTTGGGTTCAAGCGGCCCGTGGGTAGATCCAGACTGGGGTGTATACTAATTGATCCCCCTTCCCCAGTCCATCCCTCCACCACGAGTGGAGAAGAAGGGCTAACACAGCAAGGGAGGAGGATGCCTGAAAACCCAGCCTGGATGTGGGTAGACAGTATGGTGTGGAAGGCTATTCCCACCAGCTGCTGCTTCTCCTATATGCTCTGTGGATTAGACTGGCTACACAAGAGCAGGGCTTTATTGCTGGATTTACCTTTGACAACTTTAACTGTAGTGGTCACCTCCTTTGTTACCAAGCTGTTATTTTTAGATCTCCAGATGACTTGGCAGGTGTAGTGTCCGCTGTCGGGGATTTCAAGGTTCTTGATTAGGAGTGAGGCATTCCCTGGGCTGTGCTTTGGGACACTGACCCGGTCTCGGAACTGAGACAACAAGATGTGGTCACCAGAATCGTCCCTCCGAAAGATGGCAGAGGTGCTGTAGTCTCGCTCCATGCTCCAGATGAGTGTTTGCTGTGTGAAACCTTCTGAGGATGTGTAGGTACACGGTAAAGTGGTGGATCCCATCCATGTGCCCTTGACCTCGTGGACACCAGACAGATCCAGGAGGGCTGCGGGGAACAACATAGAATCGTAGAATCATTAAGGTTGGAAAAGACCTCTAAGATCACCGAGTCCACCTGTCAACCCAACACCACCGTGCCCACTAAACCATGTCCCCAGTTGAAGGGAAGAAATAAGAACACAGCAGAACGTCCTTAAGATAGACGGGAGTCACTAGGCGGTGGAAGCCAGCATGTGGCCACGTCTTAGACGTGCTGTAGACCACAGCCAGCTACACCAGGGCCTGTCCCCACCTCACTGACCATAGGGAAGTGAACAGTTGCTTTGACCTCATGGCTCTTTTTATGGTTTCTCTCTGGACACTTGCCAGTTCTCAATTCCTTCTTGGTACAGAGAGGCACAAGTCCTGCTCCTGGTGGCAGCATCACAGCTACAGTCTTCACAAGACCTTAAGGAGCATCTCTTATTCCTGCTCCCTAGCACCAGCCTTTGTACCCTACTTCTGCTGCTTGGCTTTCTGCTTACACTTGCACGTGCCTGCTTACACGGCCTCCCCCCGCTGACACGGGATGCCCTGACACCACCACCTGCAGTGTTGACCTTCTATAAGGGAGGAAGGGTGAACAAAGCAAGTTTACCGCTTCACTGCAATTAACAATGAATGCACATGTTTGCATTCGTTAACGTCACTACTTTTTTATGCAGCTTGCCTGGTGCTCACAGGACCCAGCAGTATAGCTGTGCGGGGAGAAGCACTTCTCTGTGCAACAGCCTGTCCCAGAGCTGGCAGGAGGTGCCAGCGGGGGGAAGCCAAGCATCTGTGGATCTGTGTCCACGGGGACAGCTGAGGGGACTGCTGGGGCTGAGCAGAGTGGAAGCTTGTTTCTGACATGGAGCTTTGGTTTTCCTTTACCAGATGACTTTGAGAGGGCAGGCACAGCTCCATTCTGCAAATTTCACATCCCAGTGGAATGCAACTCCTTGATGTATCAGTTTTTAAAGGTTTTCCATTTCTCTTCTTCCTCTTTTCACAGAGTCCCACCAAGAAAAACTAAGAAGGGTGGAAGCTATTTAGAAAACTGCTCAGAAATACCCTCAAGGCATTTGGTGCACTCAAGTTCTATGTTTGCTACCCAGTGTATTCATCTGGACACAATTTTGTTGAAGCATCTCCCCTGTATTGTTTTGCACTGCTGTGTGCCATGAAATAGCTGCCAGCATCCACTGATTCCCTGCAGAGCAGTTGCACTCTGTATATGACCAATTTCAACATTAGCAGGGATGATTCCAAAGGAGAGCTGATTGGAAGGGATGGGAGAAACTCAGCAAAATAAAAATCCCTGAGACAGCGTTTTTAAAAGAAATATTTCCTCCCAGTGACACTTTTTAAACTGGGATGTAGTCTTCCAGACAAACAGTGTCAATTTGCCCACCAGAGAGAAATAGAGCTGGACCAGGCAAAAACCTGAAGGGCTATGTTAGAGATTAGAAGACTGATCAGAGGGTTTTGTATTATCTGTAATGCATGACAACAGAAAAAAAATTGAGCTCTTATATTCTGGCCCATTTTCTAAAACGATTGAGCATCTTCCTTCCTAGCCTGCCAGCCCCAGCTGTCCTGGTGGCTTGGAAGCGCCATGCAGGCAAGAGCCTTTAGGGATCTGTTCTGAAGTACTGGACCTGGAACAGGAGCGGGGGATCAAACCCAGTCTTTTTGCTTTAGCCTTAGAGAACTTCAGATCTGACCTAGATTCTTGGATCCTACCTGCTTCAACCAGATAAGCACCCTGCCAAGCACTCAGGTGGGCAGAGGAGAAGAGCGGGCGGATTTTGTGGTACCCAGCTCATTCTCCCAATCTCTCCAGCCGTCTGCCCACTGAGACCACAGCTCTTCTGGGAAGTGCCTCCTGTAAGTAGCAAATTACCTGAATTTAGCTGGACTTGGCTCACCTCTACCTATACCCCCTTATCCCGCTCCCCCTTGCCCCTCCTCCCCAGAAAGGCACTGTTACGTTCAGCAACATTAACTCACAATAAGCCGCTTGAGAGGCAGATCCCAGAAATCTGCAAAGCTGTTTTTTTATGACGAAATGGGGAACATACTTCAGCCCATTTTTCTAAATGTCAGGAGCAATTCTGCGCTTCTGTATACAACTTGTTAAAGCACCTTTCTCCTGTTTCCCAAAATCTTCCTCTGCCGGTGTCAGTGTCATGTGTGCCCTGGGAGTGGCACATACACCTCATGGGCATATGAGTCGAAGCAAAGATTCTGTGCTAATGCACCTAGAGAGTCAGCAGATCAGGAGAGACCAAGGGGAATCGTGTGTGCCTGCACCTAGTCTCACAACTACAGCTCTTCTTCCCAGGACCATGCTAGCAGAACAACGGTGATGCATTATTAAATTCTAGAAGAATGCATATTCCAGCTTCACAAAGACTGTTTTAGAAGCTAATGCGCCAGAGCAGGTCCTCTCCAAGGGTCCTGAACAATCCTGGTTTGTTCTTGCTTTGGGGCATGGGAGCTGATCTTTTGCCCAATGCTGCCCCGTTTGCTCCACTCTTAAAAGCACCTTGTTGTATCTGATACCAAAGGAGACTCTTGTGAATTCTCAGGCTCTACTTTTCATACAAGAAACTAAAGACTTTCCACCCTTGACAATTTTTAAAAATTAAGACACCATAATTCAAAAGATTTTCCCTGCTCTCTTAGTACTCCGATTTTTTTTCTTATACATTGAAGGATTTACTCACCGTTGCAGCTGATGAAAGCCATCACAAACACCACTATCCGCACAACTTCTCCCATTCTCCCAGAACTGCAGGTCCGTCCTCCTTTCCCTGCAGTTTGTGAGAGACCCCCACACTTTTGGGACCAGAATGCAAGTGAAGAACACTTCCCTTTCTTCTGTCCTTTGTCATCTAGGATCCTCTTTCTGAAATATCACGAGTCCATTTCACTGCTGACTTAGGTGAAGGGTAAAGGATGGACAAAGACTGTAAGGATCTTTGCAGTTCCATTTCATGTTCCTCTGTCCCCACCCATTTCTCTTACCATTCTCTTGACCTTTCTGACTAATGCTCTTTTTTATTACTCTTCATAACTGAATGTTTCTTTTTTTCTTTCTTTTTTCCTTTTTTTTTCTTTCTTTTCTTCCACATTTGCGTTCACTTCACAGTGAAAGAGCTTTGTGATGACCACACAGTCAAGCACTCAGTAGCAAGGGAAAGCAAACTTGAGGATGCTTGGGAAGCATGAATTCAGTTCCCTCTGACTTGTGTGTGATGGTATTGCTCAGCAGAATGCTCAGCAGCTCTCTTCATTGTACCATGAGGGCTCAAAACTGGGCATCCAGAAATGGAAAAGCGCAGGTCTGAGTGCACTGACTCACCTAACACCGTGCAGGAGCATGACGCAGAGACCGACTTGTTGATGCTCAATTCCATTTCCTTAGTGTCTTCTCCTGCTGACGGTACGCAGCTCTTCCACCACGCGCATGTACCAACTTCTGCAGCAAGACTCTCTGAGGGCAACCCCGTTCACCTTCTGAGTAGGTCAGTCCGTGACCTGAGTGAGGAAGACAACCAGCCCCACTTTTTTTCAGCCAGTCTGAGCCTTTTAGACCACAAAACTTCGGATGCCACTTGTACTGCTTTTTTCTGTTTTAACGGAAAGTGTACAGAGAAGAGGTGTTAAAAAACAACATCCCGCTCTTTACTATGATAGGAATTTCCCTGCAAAAGCTCCATTTTCTTCCACCTGCCCAGAAACCGCCCTATTGCAAGGCAGCTACAGCTGCAGTTATGCCTGCCAGGGCCATGGAGAAGGTGCATGGGGAAACGAAAGGTTACCAAGCTGAAGTCATCCGCATTTAATGTTACACAAGTTTTTACCATCTACTGGTGATCAGATGGTCACTGCCTGGTGCTCTCGTTTTCACAGCGTCACAGACTATCTTGGTACACATTTCTGCTGCAATAGTCCAGTTGATGGGCAAAAGTCATCGTGTTTCATGCTCTGCAAGCACACGCGGAGTTTTCTAAGGAGGTGACTTACGACTGGCAGCAGAGGGACTTTAATCCAGGAGACATTCTGGGTATGCTTTGTAGGGGTACCTTTAAAAGTACATCCAAAATGTATCAGTAGGTGTTATGCCCGGGATTAATACGTGCCTGCTAATTATTACCAAAAGGAGAAGGAATTACAGGAGATAAGAAACATGTATTAAAGCAAATCTACTGACCAAGTGAATTCTGTTATAGGCTTTTGATCATTCACTAAAGCAACTTTTTGTGGCATTTATTCAATAGACATGCCTTAATATATAGTTTTAACAACTGCACCAGGAGAATAGTATCTCTGAGCAGGAGGCAGATGTGTCTGAAATACAGGGAGCCATTTTCTGTTGGAACTGGGAGGGAAAGGTGTAGTTTTGCCACAGCTACGTCCCATCACGACAGATATCTGCTTGCTTTAGCTGAAGTGTTTACACTGCAGCTAAGCTCAGACCGTTCTCTGGAAGTGCTGCCATTTGTCAATGATGGCTTGTTCCTCTCTGCACAGGGCAATGGCAACTGGAGACTATCTTCATTTTCACAAAGTCAGTAAACTGGTGAGAACTGTGCAGGTCTCATTTCAGTCTTCGGGAGGAGGTATGACCACACTTGGATGGCTTGCTGAATGTGATTTCAGCTGAGCTCTGCTTATTGCTGCAGTAAAACTTGCCTGTGGCAAGCATGGGCAGCCTGGAGCAAAAAGCTGAATGTGGTGTGGCAAGACCTGGTGCAGCAAATCCATACGAGGTTCCAGGCTAAGAGCTACCACAGCGGTCACCCTGCCAAGGCAGACATGGAGGCAGCACCCGATCTTGCAGAGCATATCCTTGCTGGTGCGGTGGAAACTTGATTTTTGCTGCCTTTTCTTGTTGACTTCTTTGCTGAAGCTACCAGTGTGGTACCCGTTCATACTGCCTGTACCCCATCTGCCCACTCTGCAACCAAGAAGCCATCAGCTATGTTCGAGTCCTGCCTAAAAGCAAACAAACAAACAAAAAAGCACTTGTTAAAATTCAAGCGATGTCACTGAAAGAGTGAATGAGTCCATTTTCAGAAAGACGATTTAAAACCAACCTTTTGCACACCCTGGCTCATGACTGGTGATAGAAGCTTGTCCCAGCAAACTATCTCCTATGCAAAAGACTTTAAAAGAAGTTGGATTTTGGGGAACATGCCCTGGAACAAGCCGAAAACCCAAGTTAAAACTGCTGATATGACTACTTTGTGAACCGGACATGCAAGACTTCCTGAAGCTGTAATTACACAGGATAAAAAAAAAACTATTTAGCTAAAACAAACATGAAAAACTGTAGTTCCTCAAACATGATGTACATGACATCTTTCTCTCCCTGGGACAGAGATGTAGCTGCTAGTTTTCTCCTCCCTGAGTCACATAGTCAGCCCATTTCTTTCTTACCAGAGGGACTCCTCATAGTTTTGCATCTGAACACATGATGAAAAAGCCTTTAAAGTCTCAGACATTATAGCTAGTTACTTGGTTTATTGTAATGAAGTATATTTATTTCAGTGCCTCTGCTTTGGATTGCTTTCTCCCTTGCAGTGCCAGGCGGGTAAGGCACCCTGCAGCCTTTCCCCCCGCGGGCACCCCCCTTCCTTCCACATACTGGACACACTTTCAAGCATCATTTCTTCAAGTATCACAGCTCAGGCAAAGTGACCAGTGTGACTTTTTGTTCTGCAATTTCTGCTACTACATCTCAGGCTAATTAGAGATGGCACGGTAAAGTCCCCGTTTCCCTGAAAATGAGTGCAGATGGGACCTCAGACTCTACTCATAGGGACCAGCCCTGCGGAGCCTGCATCTTACACTCATGTTTTGACATAGTTTGCCAGAGGCTAGAGAAGTTTGCTGCAATTTTCCTGGTGATGAAATAAGATTTTTAGCCTGCAAGGGTGTGAAACTCAGTACCAAGCTTTGAGCAAACCATCAAAAAGTAGGTAACCGAAGAAGAAAGGTCTCAAAGTGCTCTTTTTGAACCATCTGCACTCAGAAAAAAAGGCAATTTTTACTGCAAGACTTGAGACATTCTTATCCGGTCCAGCCATAGCCAACTCACAGATCTGACTAAACAGACTGTGGTTTACTAAGTACTTTTTGGATGTCCCACAGAAGCATTGTATGAGCCTCTACCATCATGTACACCACAATTTTCTCACATATACCAATCGTACAGACATGAAAACGTGACCTTTGCTCCACCTAAAGAAACAGAAATTAGGAGTAAATGAGCATCTCCTTCAAGGCCTGGGTGACAGAAATGTGGTACACAAGTGCTCTTTCTGAAAATTAACTTCCCTTCCCAGGAATTCCCAGGTCAATGACATCAGTCCTGGGTTACCCATTATCTCGGCCCAATCCTTGTAAATAATTCCTAGCACTAAGAAAGGGGCCCATATATATGATGTCATCTGAGTATGCATTTCCTACTTGGTGCCACAGATGGGCTTCACAAATTCAGCTATTAGAGCAATACAGATTTTACCTTTACCTGCAGTTATTGCACGCGCTGGCTACTGGTGCTTTTGGTAGTCTCACTGCTGTCGCGATGCTTGCTCCTTGCAAGCCTCCCCGTTCCTCCTTTAGTGGGTCGACGAAGGCTGGTTGAGCTCTGGTTTTGGTAAACACAAATGCTGGTCTAGGAAGATCTGCTTAACCTCAGCTTGTCTTCCTGGCATGCTGCTGTATGCTATCGATGTGCTGCACAAGATGCACAGCAACCGCCCCTTTTCCCAGAGATATCCCGCACTGAATTAGGATCCAGTCCCTGTCTTGCATCGTCCAGCTGTCCAACAGCGCATGCAGACATAAAACACACCGAGAACCTAGTTCATGGATTTCTTTTCAGTTTCATGAGCTTGCCATTTACTGCTTGCCTTAAAATGGTTTTATTTAAATCAGCAGCTCCTGGCCATGTTTGTCCAGCCAGTGTAAAACTGCTATTTACCCGTGTTTCTGCAGCTACACTGCCTGTGGTTTTGCAATGCAACCGGAATTGAATTGGTTTTTTGATTTTGTGGCACAGATTTTGTGACAGCTGTCGTCCATGGAGTGTCAACAGCGGGAGCGCCTGATGTGCTCAGGCCGCGTTGGGAGCAGCCTGCCCTTCCTTGGAAAGCCCTTTCTCTCCACACCTCTATCTTGCCTTAGTGCTCTCTTCTTCTCGGGCTGGAGCTCTGGCCACATCACAGCACCTCAGATGAACAACGCTGCGAGTCACCTCGGGCAGCCAGAGCCAAGTCCCTGTTTGGGTAGCCGTGGCAGTCATGCCGAGGTACTCTGGGTGTATTGAGCGTTACCACACTCCCAGCTGAGAAAACACCTTGCAAACCCAGTTACTGACACACTGGGTGTCTCTGTCCGACCGACGACACTTCGACTTCCCCAGAACCTTTAGGGGTGTTTCATCATCTAGTGCAAACCCCACAATTTCTCTCTGGAAACAAGGACGAAAGGAGAAGGGAAAGCAAGCTGACTCCCGAGAGAGCTGATAGCAGGGGTGACATTGCTTAAAATAACTGCCCCAACCTAGCACAGCGCAGAGGGTCTTTCCCAGCAGTGGTGGAAACACAGGCAGGGAGGGAAGAGCTCTCGGTGCGGCTGCGCTGCCGTTCTTTTGCTCATACAGAGCTCAGCTCTCTCCCGAAGAGCCAGGTCTACTGGTCTGGATGGCCGTACCCATCACACCGCTTACAGAAAGGACAAGCTCTTTTCTCCTCATTCTCCAAGCAGCACATGTCATGTCCACCTCTTTGCTCAGATGTTCACCCTGTCGCTTGACTTTGGAGTACCTCTGCTTTCCAATTGCTCCATAGAGCACTGAAGCCCCGTATTCCCATTGCAATAAGTTTGTTTCTGGGATGGAGCTCAGACGGGCGGGCTGCTTTCCAGTAACAGTGACGTTCCCTTCCCACCCCCTCCCAAACACATGCACACACTCGCACATTTTTAAAAACCCCTTTTTAAAGAATGAGAACATTACTGCAGGGCTCCAAAACCAGCAACCTCATCTAGAATTGAAAGATTAAGGAAACATGACAGTTTCCCAGAAAATTTCATCACTGTTGATTTGTCATCACATTAACACACTATCCAGTCATGATTTTTCTGCTGTTCACTGGAAAACCCTTTCAGTGGTAACTGTGTGCCTTGCCATACTATCGCCACAGTTTTCCTCCCCTACTCACCTTCTTGCTTAGGAAGAAAGACTGTCAGGCTACACTGGCTTTTTTTCTTCATAATAAACTCATTTTCTTCCACATCCTAAACATCTCATTTCATTAGCTCTGAACCTCAAATTGGACTAGCAGCAACTCTTGCATCTTCTGTTCCCTGAACCATGGCTGACTACAGCCTACAAACATCACCTGACACAACATCTAAAACACATCCCAAACTCCAGCAGATTCACAGTAATTCCTCTGCTTTCAAGTAGAGGGACCTAATATGCTCCTAGGAGCGTAATTCCTGGGCACACACAGACATTCACATACACCCACTTTTATAAGCAAAATAACAAAATCTACTAACTTTGCAGTCCTGAAGTTTAATGATTTGCTTCTCCACATTTGCAATAAGCTGCATGTACATGTTGACAATTTTTTCCAAGATCTCATCACCAACAAAAGCCACTGTTTGTTCCCTTTCCATTTTGAAATCAAGGTTTCCCAGCCCTTATTTTGCCTCATTCTTTTTTCCAAGCTGAGAAAGTACAATGAATTTGCACAGAAGTAGTTTCATGCCACTAATCATCCTTTATTATCACTCTCAGTAACTTTTCTAGCTCTGTTAAACCCTTTCAAGATGAGAGACCTACACGCATACATGAAGTGGAAGCATTCCATATGTTTTTACAGTATCACAATCCTGTTTTCTATTGCATTGTAATGCCTTTCTTAATAGCACCTAATACTCTTTTTGAATGCTGGTGAATTTTGAGCTGATGCTTGCAGAGAACTGCAGACCCAGATCTTTCCTCAGTGTGAACAGCAAATCTGGGGGCCCACTAATCCTGTATCTGCATCACCGATATCCCCTCAGATCGCTCGTTTTGTTTTACATCTGTCCGCATGGCTTTTTATCGGACATGGTATTGCCCTCTTGTTCATTATAAAACGGTTCTTCCATAACTCTGCAGCATCCATGTCAGAGTAGTAGAAATTATGAATAACAAAGCTTTTCAGCTCCCTACTTACCCTTCAGGCCTTTTAAGCTGTTGAGGAAAGTACTTCATGAGTATCTACTGAGGAGCTGTAATTGTGAGTGCTTGCTGGCATTTTAAAGATGAGCCGGTCGTGCAAAAATATTCGTATCAAAATAATTTAGGCATGTCTAAACAAACCTATCCACAAACCTATGGAAAAGTATCTAATGTCTTTCAAATATTAAACACGCATTAAAAGCGAGAGTAGAGGAGGTGAACTCAGAAAGAAGGTGCCTTGGTGCAGTATCAGAATCGCCCAAGCTGTCCAGCACCAAAACTATAGAAAGTGTGTCTGCATCTTATTGCGAGTGCTGCGGAAGGGCATACTGAGTACAGCACGATGGGTGCACGGGACATTTCTTTTTGTACTGCTGCTCCCAGTGTGGCGAGATTCTTGCTTTTATCCTGGCTTTAATCTGTCTTTCAGTTTTTCTTTAAGGGCTATCTCACATTTAAAAAGGCATTCTACCACCTATGCAGGCAGATGGGAGGAGAAACGCCGATTCCCAGGCCAGCCTCATTCTGCGCTTCTTACCCAAAGATGATGGGGATGTTGAGCAGCCCTTGGTGCTCGTTCTACTCCCAGCACACGAAGGCTGTGAACGCAGAATCTTTTGCTCATATAAAGGAGTAAGTTTAGTACAGTGCTCTCGGCCTGGGATTTGCATACCGTAGCTTTCAAAGGGCTTTCTTCTACAGAGGTGGTGAAAGGGAACCAGGAAAAGCAAAATCGGAAGATCTATACAGCAGTCTGTAACTGAAGTTCCTAAAGAGGTTTGCATTTTCACTGCAGAGATTGTTAAGGCTCCACTAATCGTGGAGGAGCAAAAACTGCTTGTCCAACCTGTTTTTCAGAGGCAAAGGTGAATAGGAAGATAAATTTTGCCTGGATGAAGGTACTCTTCAGGACTGCTACCTGCAGAGCACTGTTGGTTCTCATACAGTGTCCCCTACTTCATATTCAGATTCCTGTGTGTTTCCGACACAGTCATATTCATTGTTTTTCATATTTATTTCTTCAGATCTTTTGTTTTTCATGGGCTCCATCACATAGTTGTTTTCAGTGGAGGAGATGGGTTCCTCATAATGACCCGTACTTTCACACCTTGAAGGAGTTGCTGCTCTCGAGTTATGGCTGAAATGAAAATACAATATGAAAGAAGAGTTGCAACCAGAGTAGACAAAGTATCTGCCAACTATCAAGATTTTGAGCAAGATTGTGGTCTGATTCAAACCTATGGAAGCCTGGGCTATTGGATTATGACAGTGTCTGAAGGAGAGAATCTTGTCCTTTGCTTCCAGGTGGCAGGAGAACCTTGGACATTATAGCAGCATTGCCTCCAATCTAGGGAGACTTTCAGGGGCAGCAAAAGGTATGTAAGCAACACAAGGATTACCACCATTTCTTGGAATGGCACAACCAGACAACTGCTCTTTGCAAGACAAATACATTTTAAGAAGTGGTGGAGGAATAGTAAATGGTGGACTGAATGCGGCCCACATCCACCATGTGGCTTGTGATATCTAATATCTTTAAAATGAAGGTAAATCCTCTGAGGAGAAATGCCAACACACCATTTGTTCAGTTGCTCAGGGTTCAACTGCTACTTAAAATGCTGCTTTATAAACTGCTTGGGAAGCACAGCACCTGGGCAAATGCCGCCAGCATGTTCTACCATGGCACTCAAGTCATCAGCACTTTGATTTATATCCAGATAAGTGGTTCTCCTTGTATGTTTTGACTGGATTGTTAGGCTTTTCAGTATAGCTTCCACAGGTTACAAGTGGAAGATGTAGATCAGGATGCTGAAACCTGAGTTTAGAAATAGCTGTAACTTCCTGCCACGGCTTTGATTAAAAGAGGCAAGTTCAGCCAAGGATATTTCAGGGATAAATCAGAGTATAATCTGTGCATCAGGAGCCTTAGCTCTTCAGAAGAGGAATTCCTGTTCTTTGCATTTAAAAAAACACTGGGAATTTATCCTTGGCAATGATCTTCAACAGGCCTCATTGGGCTGAGGAGTTAATAAACAGCTCTTGCTCATTTTTATGATTCTAATACTGCAGAGGAAAAAGATCTTTCTTCCTACATTATGTGTTGATGTGGAAATCCCACAGATCATCAGCACAACGTACTACTGAGCTAACTTTGAACCGCTTCATCCCTACTGCTTCAGAGGCTTTTCCTCTTGACAGCTAAGTAGCACCGGTTTTTTTTTCTGCTCTGATGCAGTCCCCAAAGACTCATCAATATGTTAGATAAAGGGTTATACTCACAATTTTACTTCATAGGCTTGAGCTGGAAAAGAATAATCAGAAATGTGTGTTAATAATTTGCATTTATATTCTCAAAAAAGAATTTCTACTATGTCCCTTCTTGATATAAGAAAGTGACCTCTGAAGACAGAATAAAAATAGGAACCTTAGAGATCATGTTAAGTGGGTGATGGGTGATGACTCCTATTCCCAGGATTCAGCCCAAGAAAATGAAAACAACCCACATCCCAGCTGTAGCACAACTGGATCAAAATAACTGGGCCCAAGGTCAAAGGTAAAGTTGAGTTTAGAAACTAGAAGTTCCCAGTTCCCACAATTTTCATATTCATTAGAATTTCAATAAAGAACAGTTTAGAAAGAGGTTATTCTGGATTCCTTTTAAAAAAAAAAAAAAAGGCAAAAGGTATATTTGATAATAATTATTATTAACTGGTAGCACAGAGCTGTAGAAAGGTAATTAAAGAAACAAACGGACAAAGAGAAAACCATGGCCATCAGTATTAAACCCCCCCAGTGTGTTCTCTGCACACTGCTGAGTGCTATTAGTGAGAAAGGGGACTCCAAGAAAGCATTTGGGCAGGAGTTTTCTCGTATTAGTGCAGAAAAGACAGAAGCATTCAGTAAATATATCCTATGTCTGAAGACTAGAAAGGAAATGAATTCGGACTGAATAGGGAGAATTAATGATGAGCTCTTTTCCTCCAGGCACTAACTACGGGAAGTGTTAAACAGCAGCTGGTGCAAACAGGTATTCTGAGGTAGCAGGACGAGACTAACTTGCTACCAGATACCTTGAAAGATCTGATCAACGAACTCCGTCGAGGTGTAAGTCTGAAGCCACGGGATGTCCCTGAGGGCCAGCGGGGGACAACCGTCCCTCAGCAGCCGTGGCAGAGCGGGGGCGAGGCTGAGCTCCGCGGGACGGCCGGGGGCAGGGGCCGAGGCC
>NW_009220035.1:0-5161 GCF_000690835.1 Fulmarus glacialis
CTTACTTCTCCAAGAATCGAAAACTCTATTGTTTCACGATCACTATGCCCAAGACGGCCTCCAACCATCACATCACCCACAAGTCCTTCTCTGTTCTCAAACAACAGGTCCAGTGGGGCTCCTTCCCTAGTTGGCTCCCTCACCAGCTGTGTCAGGAAGGTCTCTTCCACACACTCCAGGAACCTCCGAGACTGTTTGCTCTCTGCTGTATTGTATTTCCAGCAGACGTCTGGCAAGTTGAAGTTCCCCCGAGAACAAGGGCTGGCGACTGTGAGACTTCTCCCAGCTGCTTATAGAATATTTCGTCTGCCTCTTCATCCTGGTTGGGTGGTCTATAAGACTCCCACCATGATATCTGCCTTGTTCACCTTCCCCCGATTCTTACCCATAAATGTTCAATCCTATCGTCACTATCATTAAGCTCTACACAATCAAAACTTTCCCTAACCTACAGGGCTACGCCAGTGCCTCTCCCTCCTTGCCTATCCCTTCTGAAGAGTTTATAGCTATAGTGCATAGTGAAGTTCTGCAATAGATCTCGAAAGACCTTTTCCCTTCCAAAACAGCCTGTGTTATAATGAAAAACAATCCTATTATTTGTTGTGATCATTTATCAGCAGAATTTGACCTGTCTCATGCTGTCTGTGTAGATATCCTTCCCAGGGTTCATCTACCGTGCTTTTGGGTGGAGAAAATATCTGCAGACCACCTGTTGCCTTTTTTTCCCCTGAACAGTATCTGCATTAGTATGTGCACAACCTGGGAAGCAGAACTGCTGAAAAGCTGAGATCTGCCGAGTTTGTAGGATGGCTGCGCACAAAAGAAGGGTCTTTCCTCCTGGGGTCCTGTGGGCATGAGCCTGCAGACCTAATCCAACTCTATTTTAGCTATTAGACCAGATACAGGATTCAGAGGGCACTTTAAAGCCTGGATCCTCTGTGTTCCCAGAAATCCTCTAGCCACCTCCCTCGTCTCTTCCAGGGGTCTCTCCATGACCAAGTTTCTGCTATGCCTATAAGCAGCGGTGTGTATGTTGACATCACTAGCTATAATTTGCTGGAATTACATTTGAAAGTAGACCCTTGGTAAGATTTGGAAACAGGGACCAGCTCAATTATGCAGCTATGTGATCCTATTTTATTTGCTTTGGTTTCACAGTCTGCTTCTTGTCCTGCTTGTTGTTTGTCACACTCCCTTGTGCTCTGGTTTAGATCAAATGAGCTCTTCTATGCTTTCTGTTCGTATAGCTTAGGATATAGGGAGAGACCAGGAAAAAAGCCTGGGGCCTCAAAAAACACAAATTTGCTTGGAGAAAACTGGTTTTGGAAAGGCAGGGGGAGAAGAGGCTTCACAGTCACAAGGGGGCTAGAGCGAATGGGATGTAACTGGGACTTGATGTCCCTCCCCAGCCGTTTCATCGGCTTGCAAAGAAAAACCCAAATGTTTCTGAGCAGGAACATTTGCCATCAGCTGCAAGCCCACCTGGGGCTATTCAAAGACCACTGTATTTTTGGTATTCCTATAAATCTGAAGTGGTCAGATGATAATTACTTTCTTTCCAAGTATTATTCTGGAATAGCAGAGGTGTACGTTTTTTTCACTGGGTACCTGAACCCCAACTACATGATGTAGGCATTTGAGACGCTCAGGCAGCCTTGACGTTCATACATTATTGATGCACTTTCTGATTTCATAACCCATTCTCATCCAACGCAGTGATTTCCTCAGCAGCAGCCAAGAATCTAATCTGGTTGCCAGACTGATGCAAGGCTGAAATTTCTGAAGCTCAGTAGCAGGAGTCGAAACAGTTGCTAATTTAGGAGTTAGTTCAGTATGTTTCTTTAGTATAGCCTGCAGGTCAGCCATTACCTGCTAATAAATAGGTAATAAATAACCACTAACAGTGTCAGCTTCCTCCTATTTATTCTCATACTATATTCCGAGTCTATTTGTACGACAGGAAAAATTACCTGGTTGGAAAGGCACAGCCAGCACTCCCTGCTGACGCCTGTACAAGTCTGCGTGGAATTGGTGCCTCGGGCTGTCCCCGATACCTGCGGGTCCGCAGGTAAATCACCGCTGCTGTAAGGGAACTTCCAGCCAACATTGCTGTGTCTCTTGTCTCGTGCATATCTGCGTGGCCGACCTGGTCCCCAGCCAGGGATGATTCTCCAGCTGAGAATTTGGCTTTCCAGTAGCAGTCTGGTCTTTTTACGAGAGCAAGTAGTCAGGCAGGATTGCCTTCTTTCTCGTTCTTTCTCCTGTATTTTGTTTGGTTTACCCACCTTGCTAAAACTGGCTAAAAGGTATCTGACAGAAGATTGATGCAATAAATTTCATGCTATATCTCCAGTAAGTGAAATATTTTCTGCCCATTATTCATCCAGCTCCTGGAGTTGGACAGATAGTTTGTATTAATAAAATATACACTAATATCAAAACATTTTTCAAGCCAAATCTATTAATTACTTTTTCCATTATCTGCCTGGCTCTACACATGAATAAATGAAAAGAAGCAGAGAAGACAGAGACATGACACGATCTGTTATGTAAATCACCCTGTACATCCCAAACCATCTTCCAGGGCAGTGCTAACTAATTTATGACAGGTCACCCAATAGTTATTAATAAGTTATTAAACTGATATAAAATTAATTCAGTAATATTTCTTGAATTAACAACGCCTGACCCACGACTTGAATCAGCCTGTTTATTTTTGGCAGAAGGAGCCAAAAATCATGGCCAGTTTCAAGCTCTATGCTCAGAAAATTGCATTTTTCCCTGCATGTGGGTAGATGTTGAATCCCTCCTTAATAATCGGGAAGGATTCAGCCTTGCATTGCTTCACCACGCAGCCTGTTTCCTCACGGGCTACTTTGTGCCCTCCCACCGCCCAGATCCCAGTTTGCTCGGGGATATCCCAGTGACATTAAACCCTCTCACATTTCCCGGCTTCAGGATTTGACTAACTGCTTGAGTCTGACTCTGGGTACCCTGAGTTTTCAGAGGCATGAATGCAGATTTGGAAAACACACTAACATCATGGGTCCTCACTAAAGATGCATGTAAATATTAAAATGCATTTTCTCTTTGCCAGTGGAGGACGGCTCCATAGACCTACGCTCCCAATGCATCTTAGCTCCAGAACACGTTCTCTCCGTATCCTCTGAAGCCTTCATGTTTCCTCCTCATTACGTTAATGGGTGGCCATGCGCTGTGTACTCTGCTTGCCGCCGCTTGAATTTTGCATTGAGCTTTCAATTAGCAGGATTCGAACTGATTATTCTGGCAGCGCTTTCCCCTCCAGAAATCCAACTCTTATTGCACATCAATTTTTAAAAAGGCGTTATTGATACTTCTGGAGTTGTCAGGGGTCTGCTCTGGTGTGCTTAAGGACAAGGGAAGAAACTCGCCTGTCATTAGGGTAAAACTGCTTCCCATAGCCATCGAGTCGCGTGCATGTGGGACGGCAGGCTCCTGCTGGAAGACCTGTCTTTGCAGCCCCTAACCAGAAAACTGGGAATTTGATGAGAGAAACTGGTAGCATAAGGCTCGATTCAAGCACAGGGTATATTTTGGCGACAATTTTTTTAAAAATGCATGAATATTGGGTGGGCTCTTGCATCCCCAACTCTGAATCATTTGAAGTTTGCCAGCCCTCATGTCTTTCATTAGTCAAGGATATTTACTTCATTTTCCATCCATTTTTCTTCCTTTTGTCGCCTCAGCTTTGCTGCCTTCAAGGAAACAATATATTGTAGAGAGGCTGCTTTGCCCTTAGGAAGCGTACGGCGGGTTATTTAACTCTGATGCTGTTCTACTTCTTCTGACGATGCAGCCTGAAACTCAGCTGCTACCTATCTGTAATCCAACCTATTTTTCCTAAGCAAAGTTAACTCTTTATTTGTCAAGGGAATTACCTCTTATCTGCGATGGTATCGGTCACATTGAAATTTGCTCCTCTGAGTCCCAGCGTGCAGATACAAGCCTGCTGCCTCGGTGGTACGGTCTGAAAGACATACGGTCAATTCAGCCCTAGTTTCTCCTAAAAGGAGTTCAGCTAAGCCTTCTGAGCACGACTATCTAAAAATGTTTGGAGCCTTTTTGTTCACTATACATAATTTTTATTAATGTCATCATTATTCTAAGCTGTTACTGTACATGTATGTGTATGGTTTTTTGCAGTGGTTAAGCTATTAGTGTTCTGTTACTGATACAGCAACATTGCAAATGCTGGCATTATTCATAGAAATGCAGTTGTCTTGTGCTAACGTTTTTGCAGACCAAACTTCATCTGGTGAGAATATTCACAGGGAGTGAAGTGTAACTGGTTTTTGCAGTCAGGGAACTATTTATACGCAAAATTTTGATTTTCCATTTCAGATATACCTGAGAAATAATTAGGTAAAGTTAAAATGGCTTAAAGATGGCTAAAGAGGTAGTGAAGTTGGAAGCCTGCGTGGGCTTGTGGGTGCGTACTTATGCCTCTCTGACTTATAGGGAGCCACTCTCCATCGCTTTGAATGAGCTGCAAGTGCCTGCATCGCAGTGCGGTGCTGCAGGACTGGGCTTACTCCAGTTAAAAGACCCTCACTGGAGAAGGGCGAGAGCTGCCAACAGCACATTTTGCAGATGCCCGCTGGCTCTGGAGCCTGTCCCCAGCCCCATCGGTGTGAAACAGCCCAAATATTACTGACCCTTCCGGGCATGATGTATAAAACCATCTGTATGCAACAGCTTTGGAGGAGGCCTGATGGCATGGGATTTGGAGCTGGGTGGAAGGGGCTATATTCTGCCACTTGATTTATTGGCTGGTCCGATTAATTTGCTTTGTTGTGCAGGAGGATCATTATGTTGCCAGGTGTTTATTCCAATTGGATTGTGAATCTAGCTAATTGCCAGGGCACCTAGAGCTTGTGAGTAACTTTTATGAGAACAAACCAAAACCTTAATCTAAATGTACAAAACAACACCAAGCACCTTGCAAAACAACCCTCTTCAGCTCTCGATTGGAAGGCACAAAGTGGAACAAGAATTGAGCACGGGCTGGGTTGTGGACGCCAAGAGCAAGCCGAGCTTTTGCCCTCCACGCACAGGTCGGACTTGTCTCAGGGCTGTATCCAGACAGGATGCTCACCTTCGGTATTGTCCTGGTTTCGGC
>NW_009220036.1:0-60139 GCF_000690835.1 Fulmarus glacialis
GGGTGGAAGCCTTGCACTTCTTTCAAGGGCTTAGATGTCTAAATGTTATCTGTGTGGGCTGCAAATTAGCGGCTCTCAAACTATATGGCTCCAGGAGGCATGGCCTTGGGGAAGGTACCTGCAGATTCCTGAGCCATCAGCCATCACCATATGCTTTGAAGCCCCCCTGGTCTGGGGGGAGCTTTTCAAATTCCTCTAGAGGAGACAGAAATCTGACCTACTAATGTTTGTTTTTCCAGACCGTTTTGGTTTTTTTTAACTTTTCAGCTTTAGCTGCTTTATGCTGGCAGAAGCTATATTTTGCATTTAACCTTTTGATGAAGAAGGAATGATTGTGCATAGTGTTAAAACATGATAGGCTTGAAGCTTTGAAGTCCATGTTCTCCGGTTGTGAATGCAGTGGGAACCATCCGAGTTCCCGCTTGCAATATTGTAGTATTAGACTAGAAAGAGCTTTCAGGGCTGATATGTGTAATTACTGGGTTACCTGCATGCTGCTATATTCCTCAGAGTAGGAAAAAAGTCTGAAATTGCCTAACCAGCAAACAGTTGCTGTTTTAGATGCTGTCCGTAGCATTTGTAATATATGCTGATCTAGTCCTGTTATGTAATTGATGTCCTTTGGGAATATCCCAAAACAGGAATGTTTATTTCCTGAGGCTGTAAACAGTGTTTGAAGTTTCTTTATCAGACACAGACTGGGGAAAGGTGCATTGATTTTTAATGCCTTCTGTTCTTTAAGTAATCTTTTTTAATGAGTAATTATAGAAATATGATGCATTTAAACTTGAGGGCAAATTTATCATTGGGTTTTGCACACTCCAGCTATCTAGAATTCAATCTTTCAGGGCTAGGAGTTCCTCTAGTTCCTGACATAATAGGGTGATTTAGCATGCTCTTCATTTTAAGCACATGAGTAATCCCATCTTTCCTCACATTTATTTAGTTGGATACGTATATGAAAACATATATAAAAATAAATACTTTGGTCTTTTGTGAACTGAATCTTATGAGATGAGCTTTTAGACCGATGTAAAGTTCTGTAAGCCACTACTAAATTTTTTATTATTTCCACACTCATATCAAACCTTAAAGCAGTGGGATTGATAGTGAAGTTGATACAGAACAGTTGTTCTGTTCATTTTTAGTCCAGCTTAGGAGCAGCCTTTGGTGTTCCATCAGTAGCAGCAACCCATGTTAACACAAAAAAAATCTGATTTTTGTGGTCTTAAGATCATTATATAAACTTGCTGAAGAGATCTTGATGCAAGCAAGAATTAATTGCATGATGTTTGAGCTTGGCTTTAGTTTACCACTTAAGCCAGCCATAGCCAGCCACACTACCTGGATAATTCTGAAAGGTCACAAACACTGATTTCAAAGGATGCTTAGAATGGATCTAATATATTATGATGTGCAAGATCTTCATCACAGAAGTATTAGGCACTCCCAGAAGTCCCACAGTTATATGATCTTGTGACAGACCCAGAGGCAAAATCAGAGTTGTCAGCTGAATTGCCTTTGGAGCCTGCCAAGCAAACAGATGCTAATGTTAGATGAGTATCTTGGCATCAAGCTCCCGTGACAGCCAACGAGCCCTGTGTGTAACCTTAGCTTGCTGGTCCACTGCTGGGAGTCACAGAGGAGATGTCCAGTGATGTATAACTTAGAGCTGTATGTTGCACACGGTATTTGGATATAGTTTAATTGGATCCTGTAGTCAAAGTATCCAATCAGTAGATCTGAACACTGCCATCTACCCTCGTGTGTTAAGACTGAGAAAAGCAAATGCGGTTTGTATTCCCTGTGGTAGTTCTACAGGCTCCAGAGCCCCTTGTACTCTGGGAAACGCCAGCCTCTGCCAGTAGTAGCAGAAAACCCTAATATAATGTGATATAGCAGAATGTGAGTGTTACTGGTCTATGTGCAACGCTGGTTCTTATGAGTTGCAGTCACTAAGTACATCTGCCTGAGTAAAGCGAATGTTTGGGAGAACTGGACCAGCTGGCATGGAGGGGCCGGTGCCTGTGAGGGTGACATTCCGCTGTTTCCAAAACACCGTGGCTGCGCGTGCTACCTGTTGAGAAATGGCCCTGGCTTGTGATAACTCCTGAGCCGTGCCGAAGTGGTGTTTGGGGGAGAGCAATTTATCACAGCCAAAAGCCTGTCAAGGTCCACCTTTAGCAATTTAACAGTATGAATCATAGCACTGCAAAGCCCAAGAACGTCCTGGAGCTCTCCTTCATTTACTAGCACCAACCTGGCTGTTGCGTCTCTGCTTTCCCTGTCATCACTCTGTGCTTAAAGACTCTGGCTCTAGTCCAGCTCCTACCTCCAGCCTTTCATGATTTTTAAGATTATATTCCCCCCCACTTTACCCAAAAGCCTGCTCAATGGGGCTTTTTCTTCCTAGGCACACGGTATTGTGAGGCTTTGTTTTTTAGGGCTCCATCAGTATATTCATTTAACAACATGCATACTCATTTGAACTGAATGCAGGAACATTTAAGTCTCTAGACAAGTGATTAAGAGCTTTATTAAATAGAAATGTTTTGCTGAGCCACAGCCTGGATTATCTGTCCCTTAGTATGTGTATAATCAAAACTGCTGCTCTGATCTTGGATAAAATTCTGGAGTATCTGTCTCATTTTTTTTCCTTTGTGTAAAATGGGAATGCTAACATTTCCTTACTGACTTCCTTGGATTGCTGGGGGGTTTAATGCCAGGAAAGCGCTTTGAACATGAGAACTGCTGTGACAGAATTACCGAGAGCTTTGCCTTTGGAATTTAATTGCTTGGTTAAGATGAAAAAAAAAAAAAAGTCGTTCAGAACCAGCTGGCAGTGAAATTCTATTGAAGTTTGGATGTAATACATGGGAAATAACATTCTCATTGAATCTGGTTATTCAGGATTGTATTTTAAATTTTGGATGACTTTTAATTACTCTTTGATATATTTTAAATTAATGATTTTCCTTTAAAATTCTAAATATGGGTGAGATTTTTTTTGTCCTTGTTTTATAATAGCCTTTTAGCAAAACTTGATGTTTGCTTATTGTAGATCATTGCAATTATTATGCACAAGCATAATCACTTCTGACAGTGAAAGTAAAATTAGTATATTTTAATAATTTGTACACTTTCCATTTTTGGCATTTATTTGCTACAAAACGAGGGGTGAGGTTCAAGGTCTTTCTATGCTCTCAATAAAACCTCGTTGCCTAGCATTTTTAACACTTGGCAGCACCATTTCTAATCTGTCTTTTGCTGGCAGCCAGGCTGTGCAGCTCCTCGGTGGGAAGTAACATGGAGCTGAGCCGAAGCTCCCAGCTCAGGCAGGCTTCCTTCTCTGAGTGCCAGTTTAAACCCCGCCCTGGAAATTGTAAATACATAATGTGATGCCCGTGGCGATTTTTCCTTTTTGCCCTTCAGTGTTGGTTGGTAAGAGGAGTGGACTGGCACGTTTCCTAATTGCACTAATGTTTATAAAGTGGAGTGTTTCAAGCCTGTTGCTGAATCCTTAGCTTAGATGACTGCCTCATCTGACAGCAAACACAGAAAGAAAGGAAGAAAGGTCCGGCTGCATTTTCTTCTTTTTTTTTTTTTTTTCCCCCAGAAATCTCAGAAGAGTAAATTACTAGCCTGCGTTACACAGTGTAAGCGGTGAAGAAGCTTTTAGGGGATGTGGTGTTTAGAAGCTTTCTGTGCGTATCTTTATGCTAAGATAGAGATTGATCTGCAGCGTTTTCTTAGTTTTAAGTGTTGCTTGTAAGAATAGCTATGAGCAGTGTTACCGAACGGCTTAGATTTACCAAAGGTGAAAGCCTTTCTAGTGAGTTTTCCAGTTTGGTCAGGTTGAACAGGATGGAGGGATCAGTGCTTCCCAGGCTTAGCTGCTTTGGAGATCCCCAGCGGCTGAGGTACCTGCTGGAGCCGGGCTGGAGTCACCCCTGCGTTGCCTGTTGCTATAGAGGGAGGGCTGCCAGTCTCAGCACCGCGAGGCTGCTCGTTACTGCAGGTGATGCAGTACCACTATTTGGGAGCCCCTAAATAGGTATTAAAAGGAATTGTAGCAAGCTTTTTATCAGTCCACTGAGTATTTCAGATTATGAAGGCACAAAGCAGTGCACTTAGTGACTTCAGCAAGGATAATAGTAACGTTAATTAGGCATTCTGCAGAACTAACTACTGAAGCTTTGCAACTTCTTACTGATCTAAGCAGGTCACCTTGAACATGAAGAAACTGAAGAGCATGTAAACTGTAGCCAAAATTTTGAGAAATGTGTCCTAATTTTCAGCTACACCACATCTGACAAATGTTCCTTGACCTTATTTATTACTGAACTAGTGGAAAACTTTCCATTTACCTCAGTGGGCAGAAGGTCAAGTCTCTTTGGCCTCTTTTCCTGGAGGCCTTGTACTCTGCAGGAGGGAAATGGGTGCCAGAACCTCTGAAATAAGGGCTTTGAGCTTTTAAATTAGGAATAAAAGTGTGGGGGTGTCACTTTACGAAAAACTGAATCTCAGTGACTTGTATTCAGTATGAAGTGTTTTTTTAGCACAGAGCACAGAACCCAGATGATCTATTTCACGTATTTGTCCTGTATGCAAAAAAAATTTTTTCACATTGACTGTGCTCCACTAGTTGGGTGTCATTTCCTGATCTTCTAATTTGAGAAATACAGCTAGAAATTAGCATGTGATTAAAAAGCTGTTGAAAACATTTTCTAAGCTCTTAAAAAAAATACATACAAAAATATTGGAGAAAAAACCCAACTCTATTAAAGCTTGAGGCTAGAAACAGTAAATCACAGTGGTCGTGGGTGCTCATAGAGGGGGTGCAAATTTTGGATTTGGTTTTTAGATTCTGTTTCAAGTAAATTCTCTCTTTGAGTGAGCACTGACCCTACATTCAAATGTTCTGAATGGGAAGGTGTTTTCTGTGGTCCCTGGGGATATAGGGATGCATGGACCTGTGAAACTCAGCGGTATCGTGATGGTCTCATGATCAGCCAGGGCTGCTGCAGGCCACTGAGGCGTGTACGTGTAGCATTTCTAAAATCCAAAAGTTGGAGATTAAAGAGGGATAAAAGGGAAAGATTTGCTCAGTGCTTGCCAGGATTAGAGGTTAGGAAATTTGTTACTTCCTTTTTTTTTTTTTTTTTACTATTATGTACTAAAATCCCCAGCTGAAGTGTTCTTGTTTCAAGCAGCCTTTCAAGAGCTGTTCAGCATTTGACCCTGTGGTTTTGGATTTCACATCAGGAAGAGATTGTTATACTCAGGAAGAAAGGTGATACTTAGCCTGATAAACTTCCTTGTTCTTGCTTGACAGGATTAAATGGGGCTGTTTGGATTTTGCCCTTGATATATTTGTCCTTGCTAGCAATGAAGGTGGGCAAGGTGTCAGTTAGGAAAACAACTACATGAAGCGTAGTGGACACACATCTCTGGATTTCATTCTGTTATTGATTGATCACCTTGTTTCGCTGATCCCTGAAGCACTTACACTATTAGCATCTATGTTCAAAGTTTGCTTTGGCCGAAATCAGCTTCCTGTTGTCTTTTGCATTGCCCGTATATCTAACAATGGAGCAAACACTTACCGTTTTGCAGCACAAGTTCCGTCAGGTTTTAAAGCCATAATAAATGAGGAAAAAAAAGCAAAGCGAAAGATTTGCCAAGGTGACAGATAATCCCAGGGGAAAAGGGGCAGATAGATCCTTCATTTCAAACTACTTTCTTATCTTCTGCTGTGGCATTTCCTTGTGCTCTTTCATGCTTTCTCAAGCTCTCGTGTGTGCATACGCCCTCTCACGTACGCTCTTTTGCGCCCTTGGTCATGCTCTTGCTCTTTTAAACATGTTTGCATGCTCTCTCTTGCATGCTCCATCTCGTGCATCCTTGCGTTCTCTTTTTCTCTCATCTGTCCTTCTCATACGGCCACCCAACTGTGTACTGGCTTGTATCCTATGTTGTTTTGGTGACTTGGAGAGGTGATCAGGTAGTTTGTACAGGTCAACAAAATGTCTTGTCTGCCAGCAGAGTGGAGCTGGCTTTCTGGTGTGTTGGCTTTTAGCATTAAGTTTCTGACCCAGCCAAGGTGGACAGTGTGATGTATGAGATTTTGCATTGTGTTTATTTGAATTGTGAGGGGTGGTGTCTGGTGTCATACAATCCCTGGATCCAAGATGGTGAGTAACACCGCTGTGAACCAGAATAAATGTGTGTTACAGAGTCTGCTGCTTCAAGTAGGAAATTTTTCTGTTGTCAAGGATCTCTGTGCCAGCTTTTTCAGAAAAGAAGGATTCATCTGACCCTCATACCTTTGAGGTTTTGCATACCTTGTTTTCTAGCTGCTTGAGGAAACCTTTGAAACTTTAGCTTAAAAAAAAGGTAGCAGGCTTTTTCTTTCCATCCATTTTTTTTCTTTCGCCTTTTTTTTTTTTTGTCCAAGTCTAAACTAAATTCTGACAACGCAGCTCACTGTAATAGCCTTCCCTTCACATTAGATACTGTAATACTACTCCTCTTTTATCTACCATTTGTCCTTTTGTTTTATGGCTCTCTTTGTTGCAAGCTTCTTTGTTGTTTCTTCCAGATTATGCTCCTCAGGGACTTTTGTATCAGTATGACTGAACATTGCTTGCAGCCACGCCAGATTGTGCTGTGATCTTATTGAATTTCACAAACCAAGGTTAGGCCAGGTCAGAACTTGGTTGAAATAACGTAGACTACAAGATTGCCGGCTAGCCACTGGGAACACGCACAACAAAAACCTGACCTAGATGCTGATTCAGTCAGCTCAGGCCGACAGTGTTGCCATGCTGACTGTGGTGGACGTGCTATAAAGGAGAAGTTCTGACCTGTTCTGGCTGGTAGGATTTCACAGCTTTTTTTTTTTTTTTTTTAGAAAAGTACTGATGTTAATTCCAATGTTCTGGCCCATTCCAAATCCTTTAATTCTCTATCAGGATTACACTGCAATTCAACAGAATATTGTATTCTCTGATCTTCTTTTCCCTGTACCGTTACGTGATGTTGTTTGCCCTCAAAACTTGCTACTGCTGTCCAAAAAGCTGCATTTCTGTGCTGGGTGAAATAGTTTTGAAATTTTCTTTGCTTTCCTGATCTTCTGAAGCAAAATAAAGACCTTCAAATGAAAGGCCCCAGAAAGATAGAAATTACTAGTAAAAGTAACATACAGAAAATTATAGCCAACTTTTTCTTAGAGTTGCTTGAGGTTTCTGACCAAAAGACTGTATGAAGATGAGTATGTTCAGACTTTGCTTCGCTGAGTGCATACTAGTGGAAAATGGCATGCAATTATGCGAGAGTGCCCCAAAATAATGCAAAGATTTATTATATAGATAAGGCTTTTCTAATTATTGTAAAGGTATTTGGACCTGTTTGTGTTGTATAGGAATAAGCTATTAAAAACCCTTAAAATAAACCTGTAAGAGGCTAGAAAGTGAACAACAAAAACTATATGATGGTGTGAAATACAGGCCAGAATTAATTTGGGCTACGTGTACCAACCTTTGTTTCATCCCACCCCACACTGAGCCTGAGGGAGGGCTGCTGGAGGGTTCGTTTGCCTGCGTCCATGCTGGAACTCATGAAGTTGAGGGAACAGCATTACAATCAGCTAGAGATATCTTGACGTGCACAGATGTACATTGATAGACTTAGATCTATTAGAAAAACTGAATATATCTAGCTAAGCAGCAGCAGCTGTTGGGTACAACATAGCCATTAAGCACATTTAAAGAGTGTAAATTGTGAAGCTGCAGAGGAATTAGTTAGTGAGGTACAAAAGGGCAGAGGTGACTGGGAGTCAGGGAATGAAGTACTTCAGACTGGATCAGGAAAAGCTTCCTGTCAGTTTAAGCTGTAGAGTAATGTGATGTCTTTCTGTGAATATGTAAAATTAGTCTGGGGAATGAAGTCTGTCATGCGTCGTACCTGCTGGAACAATTTGCTGCGGCAGGATGTGAAACAGATGACCAGGTGTATCCCCCCCTGGAGTATTTTTGTCTTTTGAAGGTTTTCGGTTTGCTTTTCTCAGTCAGCGTCTGTATTTTGAGTTTCCAAGTTGTGCTTTTTAACTGAGTGAAAATGTTGAGCATTGTGACTTTTAAATCCAAGTTTATATACAATTCTGCATAGACAAAATGGGGAATTTAAAAATGGAGTAGGAAGATTAATATTGGATAAAAGTTGGGATTTGCAATCTGATTGGAAACATTTGCCCGTTGGCATTGAGGTTACTCATAATTGTTCTTAATAGGTAAATTATCTCTGTCTCTGATAATCCTAATCGTTAGTGCAAAGCTTGGCACTGCCAGCAGAGATATGGAAGGTGTGGTGCAGAAGAAGGCTGGAAGGAGCCTTTCATCTCTGCCATCCCTTCCCAAGGGCTTACTGTACATGCAAATTCATCAGCTCTTCCATTGTGGAGCATTTATATATCCTGGAGAGGGTGAAATCTGGTAGTTAATTGCTCTGTACGCTCAGGGGGCCTTTCTCCAGTGGAAGAATCTGCAGGATGGGACTGTAGTGGCTGATGTTGCTACAGCATTAATAAATATGTAGGGGAATGTTCTGCAGAAGGGTATGAAGAGCTTTGTTGATTGATTCTGTTTCTACCTCCTCTGTCTTAGGAAGAACCAGCCTGGCTAATCTTTTTTCTGAAAACAGCATGACTAATGTTCGCCTGCTATGTGCTGGATAAGATTTTTTTTTTTTTGGCTGTTGTTTTCAGCTGTTATTTACAGGATCAATAAAAGTGATTTTCCAATTCGAGGGTAATTTTTTACCAACAGGCTGCATAGCCTCTAAGGTCGGAATATTGGATCTGCTCTTTTTCAGAACAAGTTAATTTAAAAATGATAGGTAGTTTCCAGTTCAGAATTAGTTTTTCTAGTAGAAAGGAGGGATGCATCTGGAAGAAAGACCTTGGGGGAGAGAGAATTTTGCTTCAGAACAACATCATTACACACTGCCCACAGATACTTAATGTTTTAGCTGCTTTTCTTTGAACAGTAATCACTTAACTGCATGCAGTATTTTAATGACAAATGCAATATAATAACAAAATGCAGAGCTGTTTTATTATAAATCTGGTTCAGTTATTATTGAATACTCCTGTGGACTTTACCGGGCATTGGCCGATGCCCTCTGTAAAGTGCAATATAATATTTTGTGACCATTGTGACCATACAGAAGAGTATTTCATGCCGTTGTGGAAGTATTCCAGGCCAATAGTAAGTGTATTCACACATACAAGTTCAAATGCCATTTATTCCTTTTGCACAGTTATTTTATCTGATTCTTTTGTGACCTGTTGAGAAGATCACATATACATTACATATGTGCACGCACACACACACAAATACACACATACTTTAATAGATATTACATTCCTCCCCTCTGCATTTACCCCTCTGCCCTATTGCACGCTTAAGATAAGGGTCTCCATTCTGAAAGGACTGTCAGTATGAGACTTCTGCAGTTCTGCCTGTATGGTTGGGGTAAGATACAGCTTTAAATGAATAAAATCATGCAGGTATCATTTTATAAGCAGGAGCCCACACCTACTATCAGTATGAATTTTGCAGGATAAGAACAAAATAGCCAAGAAATGTTCTTCCACTGGAAATGAACTTTACATGCCAGAAAAGTTGATGAGCTGTTTAGATTAAAAAAAAAGACATGCAATTTTTTAGATCAAACTCAACCCATCCCAAGCCCCAGAGCATCACCAACCATAAGCAGAGTCTCTCTACTCCTCCTGTACTCTAATAAGACTAGGGCTTTTGGGGTTATTACCTATAAAATATACAATCTGTGGAAGTCCACATAAAAATCAAGTGCCATTAACTTTGAGAAGCTTTGGGTTTAGACCCAAAATATTGTAAGTTGTCATGTTCCATTTTTCTCAAAGTCTACACATCCATACATTTTATTCAGCAAAAAAGAAAAGTACATACACGCTTTATGATTTCCCCTTCCTCCTTTATATATGTAGTGTGTGGAGGAAAAAAAGAGGAAGGTTTGTTAGTTTTTGTTGGTGTGGTTTTTTAGACAGAAGAATTTGATGGTGAAGATTTCTTAAAAAAATCAAAAGCTATTTTTCTTTACCATGATTAGGATAAAGTTTTCCTTTTTTAGATGGTGAATTGTTTATAACATTCCAGTAAGAATCTGGCTTTTGGATGGCTGTGTTGCTGATGAGAGCTACTGGCAATAGAAGCTTTCTAACACTCAACAGCTAGTTTATTAAAAGAATAATGGGAACAGATGTTTTCAGTTCATAAAATGTATCAAGTAAATGGTACATCCACTTGTTATTTCAATCCCTTTGAATTTTAGTGAACTCATTTGGGACTAGGTTTTTAAAAGAGCTTAGCCCACTGTCGCGTCATTGTTCTCAGTATAAACTGATGGATGATGAACGTGTTTGAAAACCACAGCTTTTTATGCCTAAAGGGGAGCTGCTAACTACTGACACTTCTAAAAATCTGGCCCGTGATTCTGATGAGTGAATACTGATCATTATAGAGGATTCAGACATGCAGTTTCTGAGTAATACCCTGCATTTGTCTGCGATTGTATATATGATGGCTTCTTAATTTACTATTGCACTAGGCATTTTAATTTAAATTATGCCAATAGTGTAGGATTAACCGTGGATTATGATTCTAGCATTTACTGTCATACAAACAGAAGAACCATTTCTTTTGCGCCTACAGTCTCTTTCTCCCTTCTCATCCTGATGTATAATAATCTGTACTCAAGACTGGCCGCAGGTTTTGATGAGGTTTCTTGTTTGAGCTGATGCAACTGCTTAGGGAAAGGGAGTTGTTGAAAATTAGGAAAAGAAGAGACTGGGATCTTTTTATCTTCTGATGACACATTTTTATGGTGCTGAAATGATTTACTGAAAATGATGATTTGAATGGGCTCTTGCTAGCGTTGCACAGTGAGCAGTTTTGGTTTTGCCTTCATTCCTCTGTGGTAGGACAGGCTAAATATACTTTGCTTTGGCTCAAACACATATTTGACAAAACTAATGCTAGGGGGTTATATTAAAACCCTCATAAAGGGTGAAGAATAATTAATACAAGCAACAGGACTGAGATGTTATGTTGGTCCTTGCTAGAGGAAATAGCAGGAGGCCAATACTGTTGCTATCTCCAGTACTGAAAAAAGCTTTGTAGCAGCAGCCTGAGATTGCTCTTCTTGAAGCATAACCTCTCCAGAGATCTCCTCCGCTCCCAAACTCCAGATGTGCTGGAAACACAAATTTGCCTCGTATGTTTGCACTTGTTTCATTGTGTAGCAACCTCAGATTGTAATGGCATGCAGCCTGTTTGCATTAGTGACTTGCTGTTGAATTCATCTGTATTCCTTCAAATCCCACATTTGTTGCATTTTTTGTGGAGTGCTTGATATTTCTAGCGGCTTTGTGTTGTAGTAGCAGTCTAAAATTTGCCTTTTTTCTCTTTGTCCCTCCAGCTGATATTATTTCTACAGTTGAGTTCAACCACACTGGAGAACTGCTGGCTACTGGTGACAAGGGGGGTCGGGTTGTTATATTCCAAAGGGAACCTGAGGTATGTAAGTTACCAATAATGTGGTCCTTAATAGGTTGCTAAAACCTGGCTTTATTAATACTTTAATTGGATCTAACTAACAAACTACTTTATAATTTCAAGATTCAGTAAAACAGAATGTCACCTCTTTGGAGAGGAAGTGAAAGAGGGTAAGGATCTTTTACTCGGAAGTTTGCTGCCCCAAACAAAAATGCTTCAAAGCTGCAAAATTCTAAGCCGAGAAAAAAGAAGGTTGTTTGTGTTTTACTTCTGCATTGTTTTAATAGCTTTTGCCTGTTTGATGGACCCATTCCATTTAAAACAACACCTTTGCTGTGATACCTTTATGTTTCACTTTTAAATTCAGTCCATCTGCACTATCTTTTGTAGAAAGCTTTCCCGAATAATTGACATTTCTTCAAAAATTCTGCCTTTTATTAAATGTTGCTTCAATACTTACAGGAAATTTAATTCCTGTAGAAACAAATCTGTCAATATCATGTTTTAAATGAGAAATTAAATTACGCTTTCAATATTTTTATAGTTATAAGGCTGCTTATACACCTTTCGTAAGAGATGGAGATATATTGCCATCATAAACCACATGTTTTTGTTTTTCTTATTCTCCGTAGAGTAAAAATGAGCCTTACAATCAGGGGGAGTACAATGTTTACAGCACTTTCCAGAGCCATGAACCTGAATTTGATTATTTGAAGAGCTTGGAGATAGAAGAAAAAATAAACAAGATCAAGTGGTTACCACAGCAAAATGCAGCTCACTCACTTTTATCAACAAATGGTAAGATAGATGAGAGTATACAGGACATATCAGCATTCTGCTCTTGTGCATTTTAGTGCTGACTGTATATATTTGTTCATTTTAATCTACTGTTTTAGTAATTTCCTCTTTCAGAGTTTACCAGGACTGTCATACTGACTCTGATACCTGTTATTTATGTATTTTATTCATAGTCGTAGGGTTTTTCCTATTGACTATCCATAGACATTTAGAGAGCTATCCATTTTTGCTATTAACGTGCAGTGTTATCCTGAAACAAATTTTGTGAGAGAGGCATCATCTTGCTCAGCAGCTGTGTTTCACTGGGGATTTAGAATTTTGTCTGCTGTATTTGTCATAACTTTTGTTCTTTGTAGATGTGTAAATGAATGTAGGTGAGAGAGATGAATTTCTTTTCATTCATTAACATTAGAATGGTTTATTCAAGTTCTAAAGAGTTACACAAATCTTTGGAAGGCGGTAAGAATAATAATAGGATATTGATACCGACTCATCTTTCTAACGTGCTTAAGGCCTATTGATTTAAAAAATGCAGTATTATTGCTAAGAGGGGATATGCAGATGTGACATGGGGGAAGAAACTAAATGAAGCCTAACATGCACAGGGTTATTTAGGAAACATTTGGACACCCACAACCTTTATTACCACTGGTGATGCATGAGACAAAACTATCCAATTTTAAATCTTAGATCTCATTGTAATCAGAAAAGAATTTTTCTTGTAGAAGTTTGAGCATAATTGGGAATTGCTGATAGAAAATAGTGTAATCTCACCTTTGGGAATTGACGCTTTAAGGCAAAGTGATTACTTCTAGTTAAAATTTATAGCAATAAAAAATATTCACATTAATTCACAGTAGATAGCAAATTATTTTATGTTTTGCAGTCTGTTTTCCTTAAAGTTGTCTTTTGACTTTTTGGGGGCACTGCAATATTTGAAATGAAACACATCTGTTACAGCTAGGTGATTTGTGCTAATTTAATGATTAGTCAGCTAATTATGAAGTTAAGGGAGTTTACTTCTGCGCTTCTCCCTTGGTCAAAATATCCCTTCTATTCAGATAACTTAGACTAAGAACGGCTTCTTCTAAGTGCATGATACAAAAGCAGATTATTAAAAGTAAACCTCTCCCTTTTCATTTCAAAGTTTGTTTTTGGAAACACTGAGGAATACAGCCGAGTCCTCAGATACACTGCTTTTAGGTTGGCCTAGTAGACCTTTGTATCAGTTTTCTGGTTGATACTAACATGGGAGGGGAGAAAGGAAGAAATAATCAGTCTTAGTGTTGCTGTGGGTTAATCCAGTTGCACCCAACACTGAGCAAGCCTAGGACCTGGCAAAATCCTTTGGCCTCTGTTTTTCCCCCTTCTTAATTCTGGAGCATCCCGACCTCTTTATGGTGAGGAGAACAGAAGTGGTGCCCCTGGCATGGCCTTTGGATTTTGGCTTTGAATTACGAAACATTTTTGTGTGCCAAGGAGGAATTCCTAGCTTCCTGGTACAGCAGGGTTGAAGTCTGAAGATTCACCTCTTGCCCTACTCTTAAAGATAGTTTTAACTTCAGGATACAGAAGGCCCATGCTGAATTCCTTGCTGTTTCACAGATTACCTGTGAGAAGTCATTGACAATGTATATCAATTCCATGCCTATAAAAAGGGATAGTATGTAATATTAAAAAAAATTCTTCATTTTCTAACTTGTAGCATGTCACACATGCTCATATTGGGCACGTTGTAGAAACATCTTGAGTATTGGTTTATATTTACTAATTTCTGAGCCTGATATTTTAATGCAATCGTTGATATTTTGGTCTCTGGTAGTTTAGGATCTAAAGCGCAGTTTTGGTCAGAAAAGTGAGAACTGTGAAACAGCACCCTTTCTTTCCGCAGGCACAGGTGGACAGTGCCCGCTGAATTTGCTGGAAGGAGCATCCCTCTGTTAGGGAACACGAGGGGAGAGTCCGTCTAAATCTCACCCTCAACATATGAGACTTGACAGGTCCGCACCTGCCCAAATCTGTTTCCGTCCTCCTAAGGAGGACTTTTGTCTGAGGCTGTTCCTGCACAGGTCACCTCTCTCACAGGGGATCTTGGTTCCTTTCCAGTTCACGCGTTACCACCAAGTCATCAACTAACCTTTGACTGCAGCGTTTTAATTAATGGAGGCAGAAGGAAACCACCAAGGCTTTTGAATCCCACTGTGGATTTGCAGTGCTTGCAGTTAGCAAATTTCTGGTTTGCTCTGTAAACTGAACTGATTTTGTAGTGTGATCATAAATTATTAGGATTCATTGGTATCTTTTGTACCAGAATATATTGGGGCCACTTTCGATGTGAGCTACATCGGGTAGATCAGAATTTGGCCCATACAGATCCTTTCATCTGAGGATTTCAGACTGCTTACCAGGCATTAATTAATTTAAACTTCACAACACCCTTGAGACTGAATGAATACTGAACCTCACAGATATATTTTGCAAAATACAAGCATGCTTAGAATTTCTAGGGAGTTTTTAAAGTCTAGAGGCAGATGAAGGAGAAGAAAACCAACACGTGATAGCCTTAACCACTAATAAAATAGTTTTCACTCAGGAAAGGGATACGTTTATCAATAGCAGTCAAGTCCAACAATGGAAAATTGTTTGTGTTTTTTCTTACAATTCATTTTACAATTGCAGTATTTATAAATGTTAGAATAGATAAGCATTACATGTAATAAAAATCCCAAGTGCATTACGTGATCTATATGTATTTTTAGTATTTAGTATTATGTATTTTAGTGACCAATACAAACGAAATGTATTGAATATTTAAATGGAGCTTTTTAGATTGATCAATTGTATTATTTTTGTTGCTTGAAAATTAGCATATCGATCTTGTTAGGAGACGCATAATAGTAAAAACACTCAGAATAGTGGAGGGATTGATTTTTGAAACAAAAAAAGGTCAAAGTTAAAGTTGCTATAGAAATGCAAAATGACTCATGTATTCGTATATCCTGCCTTTAAAATGATTTGTACTAGCATTTGAAAGAAGTATTTGGATGAGCCACACCGGGGAAAGAATTATGCTCTGCTGTGTACTTGGGGAAGAAGGGATAAAGGAAGAAAGTGGGACGAAATCAGAAATGATGCAGGAACTGAGGTTAATGAAAGCTGTGGTGGCAGCTGAAGGAAAGGCTTTAGCTGCTCCATGAACAGATGAGTGAAACAACCATTAGAAGCTTGGGGACAGATTTTTTGCAGGAGAAGAGTTGGCATTGATTTTTCAGCCTATGGAGTGTTAGGGTTGGTCGTTGGGTGCACGACCAGAGTGGAAGTGGACGATCAACGTTAGGGAAATCTGCAGCTTCAGCTACTACAAAAACAAGGACAAGCTCCGTCTGAAATGTTCAAAACTTCTATTTGTTGGCTTCAGAGGCTCTTTGCTAAACGAGAGTCATCGTTATTCTATCATCATATGCTTCACCCATCATGAAAAAAGGAGAGTTTAGATTTAATTCCATTGCATGCAAGATTAATATATTTTTCTCCCCACTTCTCTCTCTTACCTTTACAACACAATTCTCTCAGGTTTTTTTGTCTGTTATTTCTCAGCTACTTTCCCTTAGGAGGGAGAAATGTCTCATTTTTCACACAGCCTTTCATTTGCTGGAGCTTCTGATGTTACACCAATACACCACTGCCCATTCCCACAATGGGTCAGGCAGGTATCATTGGTCTGTCTGTCTACTTCATGCTCTTCTTGTGCTGTTTATAAGTAACCTAGCAAACTGGCTTTAATATCAAGATTATTTCCTTGCAAAGTCAAATTGTCAAACTGAACTTCGGCAGTGAGCATTGAGTGCTTTTGGTCTGTCCCACTTGCAAACTGCCAAGTTGGATACGAGAGCAGCATGTGCTCTACATGCTCTACATGGTCTGTCAGCTGCCAGGAACCTCTGACTCGGTTTGAAGGTATGGGATGTGCTTTATGAGTATTTTTTCTGTTGGCAACATTTTCTGGATGTGCAAAATTAAGTGACCCAGACTGTTTCCGCACGGGACTTGTCTAAAGCAAGGTGTGGAAACTTCTTTAAGAAATATATTGTGAAAGGTGAGTAACCACATTCAGAATTCCTATGCTGACAGTTGTTTGTCTTTTCTTTTAAAGATAAAACAATCAAGTTATGGAAAATTACTGAAAGAGATAAGAGACCAGAGGGGTACAACTTAAAAGATGAAGAAGGAAAACTTAAAGATCTTTCTACAGTAACATCACTGCAGGTGAGTGCTGTCTTTGTCCAAAATCCAGTTGTTTCTGTACGAAGAAGGTAGTCATGGGTGCTAACTCAGTAAAAGATCTAAATATGTACCTAATGTTAAGCATATATATGATTATTCTCATTGAAGTTTTAGCTGACTGATAATGGTCTTGAATCTGTCACACATTTTCAAGTCACAAATGCTGTATGATATAGTGACCAACACAAATATGTTTAGAGAGTTTATGTCAGTTTTATTCTTCCTAATAAAATTCTCTCAGCGTGACTTAACGTGCTTTCACACAGGATTCTTTAGCCTGGTGTGCTGGAAGCATTCTACTTGTAATTAATATTAAACAGTCAGTATTCTTGCCTCATTCAGAGCAACTGAGTTAAAGACAGTACACCAAATTTCAGCCTCATCTTTTTTTCAGTAGTAATAAAGAATTATCTCCTATCTGAAGAGTGGGATTTGCAGTAGTCTGTGCTCCAGTGAACGTGAGGTTCTGCACTGCTGAACAGATGCAGTCATGGAACTCTTATAAGTGTGTATGATAATGTAATAGATTTTTGCTCTCGGACTTTAATGGCTGAATTCACTCCAGGTGTTTTGGTGAAGGAAGTGGCTAAAGGTTAGAACTGGAAGGCTATTTTGTATAAACACTAGTATTTCTTTATTATTAAAAATAACCAACGAACCCCCACCTCCAAAACAAGCCAATATTGTCTATTGTGAAAAAAGCCTCCAAAGTGTAAAAATGACTACATTAATGGAATATTTTTCTATTCTGTATGATTAGGCAAACAAAACAATTCCAGATTGGTTATAGTCTGAGAATTCAAAGGTTGAGCGAACCACTGTTTTATTCCTTTAGTGGCAAGCTAAACTCAAAGCTTTAACTTCTCTGTGTACCTCTTTAAACTATCTTGTGGATTGATGTATGATAGATTGTTTCTGATGCACATTCAACAGCATTGCATAGCCCCAATCATGGACCACAGCCTTACAGTGTTTAATGCTTTACCAATAGGGAATAAATTGACAGTGTCTAGTTATTGAAGCATGACATTGAAGTGACACAGAGGGAAATAACGGGGGTGCAATGATGAGTGATAGTCTGTGGTCTTGGCTTTTCAGGAGTATGTGTGTATGTATGGTGTGTCAATACACATGTTGGCTTTGTTTTCCAAGACTTCGTTTATTATGTTTTGCTGAGATTATAACCTTTTCACTACTTGACTTTTTTGAAAGAGAGACATCAGGTAGCAAAAGTACTGTGATTTACAACTAACAGCAAACTCGTTAGCAAAAGCAAAATACTAGGACTTCACTGCTTGTCAGAGCCAGAGCCTCCTGCATATGTGGGACAGTAGCTCCTGCTGTGGGACTGGCCTGTTCTGTGGCAGCTGCCAGTGCCTCCCTTCCCACAGTCCAGGCTTTCCAGTGCCTCCCTTCCCACAGTCCAGGCTTTTCATCGCTCTGCTTGGCTTTCCATGGCTCTCCTATATCTCCCTTCCTCCTTGGCAGGGATGGCCTTGCCCAGCAATTCATCCATGGGGAAATTCTTGCACACACTGTGGAGAAGTTTTATAATGTCACCGTCTTTGAATGCTTGCTCTCTATTGAAACTCTCATCATCCTAGCAAAAAATTATATAAATCTTATTCCCTTTGTGTTTTGTTTTTTTGGCAGGTGCCCGTATTGAAACCTATGGATTTGATGGTAGAAGTCACTCCCCGGAGAATCTTTGCTAATGGTCACACCTATCATGTCAACTCAATATCCGTCAACAGTGACTGTGAGACATACATGTCAGCGGATGATCTCAGGATTAACCTCTGGCATTTAGCAATCACAGATAGGAGCTTCAGTATCCTTTATTGTGGTTCCTTGCTTAGGGTTGATAGTATTAGTGGGGCTTAAGAGAGCTGTTTTAAAATATTTTTCTGCAGATTTTAAAATATACCTTTACTTATCAGAATCCCTGCAGTATTTGTGGCAGAAAATGCTCGGGTATCATAAGAGACAGATAAGAGGTTGCAAAAATCAGGGAATTTTATGTGAAAAATAACAGTCTTGGAGTTGGTTAATGACAAGTAAATAGGAAACTGATGCCAGCTGAATGGTAACTATCCACCTGACAAGAATACTCTATACTGTTATTTCCTGAAGACTTTTCATGCTGAGCTACTCTGCCTTGTTTTGCTGAAAGCTCAGTCCTTACCCTGGCCGTGCCCCCTGTTCTCCATCATCCTGCTTCCCAGAACCCTAATGCCCGAGGTGTGCACAGTTCGGGGGTAAGGCGCAGCTGCGTTGTGTGAGTTGTTGTGTCTGTGATTAGTGCAGTCACTGCTGTATCAAGTGCTGGCATCACCCGGAAAGCTGGGTTGTGGGATCATTCCAGTCATCTGTGAGGCTGCCCCTTGCACTGCAACAGCCTGGCTTGGAGGAGGAGCAAAAGAAAATGTAGCCAAGAAAAGTGATTCTCTGTGTTTTGCAGAACATAAAGGGACCGGTAAGAAGAGAAATGGCGCCAGCTCAGAATGTTGTGTTCCTTTGGTGATTTCTTTTTAAGTATTTCAAAAGAAGTTAGAAGAATATTTCTCTGTAAATTTGTATGAGGGACTATTAGACTTCAAGTGAAGTTGTCCTACTGGGGGCAAATTCCTAAAAGAAAGTACCAATGTGACGGGGTGTTCTCCCTGTCTCTGAGAGCCCAGATCATCTGTGGAGCTTAACCCATGCTTTGTTAATGTCACAGGAAACATTTTCATTAAATCAAACAAATCTTAATGTCCTTAAAGAACTGCCTTTGCAGGATCAAGTGACAAGTGCCTTTACCCTGGGGATTGCAGGGGATATTTCCTCAATTCGTTTCCGAGTTCATATTCTTTTTCTTTCACCTGTCTAGATTAAGCAAGCTAAATGGTGCCCTCTTCAATATGACTGTTTATATAGGACCAATTTATATGTAGTTCTTCAAAGTCTAGCTATGTCTGCCTTCAGTATCCAAACAACTTACTTCATTCTTTAGTAAGAGAGAACAGAGTGGGAAAATTGTTCACCAGCACGCCTATATGGAGTAGCAGCGTGGCTCCTGACAGTGTCTTCCTCACTGTAGCTTCACCCTCCAGTCTTGTCTCTGTCCTGGACACTTTTATACGTGGCTACTGTGTGTTCTCCTCTACTGTGCATCCTCCTCCTCTAAAGCAGAGCAGAGTGTCACACAAAGCACAGCAATCTCTGTATGTCTGTATTTGATAACCAGATCACATTCCAGAATGCTTATATGAGGTAAGTCTTTGCTTTTGGCAATCCTTTTTATTGTGTTAAAAGCTGTTTTATAAACTATGGATTGCCAAAAGAAATGTTTCTGACAAGTTTTAAAAAACGAATAAATAGTTATTACAGTTCGTGAGGACAACATGAGTTTTTATTAAGTCATTTGCCACGCTAAGAGCTTACTGACAGAAGTATCAGCCCGAAATGAATTTTTAAACCCCAAATGTGTGTAAATCCATGAAAAGAAAAGGCTTACTATGGGAGTATTGATACAATCAGAACAAAAGCATTGTGAATATGGTAGTGTAAAATAATTCTTGGCATTTATGCAGAGCTTTTTATCTTCACATTCTTTATATACGTTGATCAGTTTGTCCTTACAAAAGATTAAGAAGCTGGTAGATAGATGAATTTGTCTACTATTTTGTCGATTAGGAAATTGAGGAAGAAAATTTAAAGAAATTGCTTATGAAAACTATAAATTTCATAGCCCTGATTAACAAGATTTCATTTGCCCTTTGTATGAAAACACTTGTATGCAGGCTTCAGAAGCACTTGGCCTCCAATGATGTTTCAAATTCTAGCAATATACTAGGGAAGAGCTGAAAAACAGACTTAGTCTTACGATCATAACTACTACCATATGTCTTGATAGAACAGAATGGATAGCAAAATTATTTCAGATTGAGTAACTGTTTAGGATGTTATTGCTTCTACTCCTGTATGTTCAACTGCTATATTCGGCGACAGCTGCGTGGACTCTGTTTCAAGAATTAGCACACCCCTGTCGGTGAATATTTACTGATAAAAAGTGTTTTAGAGTTTCTGATTGAATCATTGATTTAACTGTTAAAACATGATACAATTTATAGGACCACACTCAATTTCTGAGTATGTTCTAAGAGTGATGATGAGGGGGAAATTAAGAGTATGTTTCGGGGTTTTAGGATAGGAAATTTTTCCTGTATCTAAGTGGCTTTGGGATACTTATACGGATAACTTCGGGATAACTAGATTTCTATCCTGGATTGGGATACAGATATTGTTGCTTCTTTTCGATACATGAACGAACATCTGGGAGGACTGTGATGAGAGAATTTAGGCAGTGATAGGACAGAACAGTAGGTAAAGGGATGATCAATGCTAAGCTGGCCATGGTGGCAGCAGATTGACTTTTGTGGCTGGATACCAGTATGTATTCAAGAGAGTAGACTGAGTTAAATAGGCTGTATCCACTTCTGTTTCAGGCAATATAAGGTGTATCTGTACTCAGTTGTCCCAACCAGATCATTAGGCAGATTACTTTTACTTAATTATATGATAAACAAAAAAGTTGAGATGGGTGTTCCAAAAGAAGGTGAGATGGTTATATAATATTGCTCATATTGGGAAATTAACTGGGAGACCACGATAACTGGAAGAAGGAGATGAGTAAGTTAAACTTGCATCAGTCCTTCCACAGGTATCTTTTTGTCCATATAGAGCCCTGTAAGTCCTTGTAAAATTGCAGGGGCACATTTTCCACTAGATTTCAACATCTATCCCATCTGTCTTACACAAAACCCAGTTGCATAAAACTCCTGGAAGTAGATGAGCTTCTGGTAGAAACATGGGGTGTGCTGGTTGCAATGAGGACTAGACATATTAAGATGAAAAAATTCTGCCAAGCAAACAGTTTAAATTACAAATGAATGTTGCTGGGCTTAGTGCCTTCTACAACACACTTAGGGGGACAGGCAGGAGGAGGCTGAGGCAGTTTTAAAAATGCTTCACATCTTTTTACTAGATGCAAAATGGAAGTGAAGCATCTTGCTGTTTTACATGCAAGGTTTGATTCCTTGAAATACGTTTAAAACAATAAATAGAAAACATTTTGGTTTGAAGTGGCATTTGTTAATAAGGGATCTGGCAGTGATGTGTATTTGTCTTTCTACTTTCCCTCAGAGGCAGCACTGCTACATATAATGAACTACAATCTGTTTACCCAAGAGGCTAGTTGTGGCAATGACACAAACAACCAATACAGTGGTAGAGTTTCTGGACATTCAGCTCATGTTTGAACATCTTTACAAATTGTATGGGAAACGCTGGACAAAGAATGGATTAGCAGCGGTATGCTAGGGTGTTTTTCAAGTACTGTGTCTTGTAGAATTTTATTTGAGAACAGTTGGGTTATAACCATTATGTTAGCAGTTTTACAAATCACGAGAATTGTTCATTTCTTTGAAAATGAAAAGACAAAGCAATGCAGATCTTAAGTTAATTCTCTTTCTGTCTCCTTTGGAAAATATTTTAAATCAGCTTTGTAGAATTTTACCAGAATATTTGCCTTAGGTAAAGCCTTAGGCAAATAAAATACAATTAGTGGTTTTCTGGTTTGCTTTTGTATTAGCATAAACACTAACTGGGGTAAAAAGCTGACAAGTGAGTTTTATGCTATGGCTGTGTAAATTTTCATGAGGAATATGCGAGAATTCTGTAGATTGCTTCCCACTTGCAAGCAGATTCGCTCAGTATCGTTTGGGCAGGAGGAGGCAAGAGAGGAGGAGGTGAGAGAAAAGGAAGGGGGAAGGTCAGCTGGTAAATAATTGCACATATGAGGCTTTTCTTCGCTAAAAGGTTTAATGTGTTTGGTTGTGTTACGGAGAACGAGAGCCAGTGTCCTTAATTATGGATGATACTATTCACTGGAAAAGAAGTGAGGTAAAGGTTGCTGTATTTGTTAATGTTCGGTCTGAAATGGCTTAGCAGTGTTGCCCATAGCTTAAGCCTTTAGATAAGTCATCTTGGGTGTAGTGAATAAGAAAACAGGACTGCTGGAAGCATACTGATAAGGCTTACTTCACATCAGCAGCAATCTTTGGACTATCTAGCTGTACTAAATATTCTTTATGAGAATGTATTTGGATTGTTCACAGAACTATGTAGCACTTGAACTCCCTTCATTTCCTGGTAGCACACTATTTCACTCTAGAGGCTGTCATGGCATTGCTATGGAAACAACATCACTGTTTCCAGCATGTACTCATCTTGAGACTCATCTTGACTAAAATACTCATTCCTCAGTCAGATCAATATAGTCCAGGGTTATCCTGCTTTAATAAAAAATTCCTTCTTCTGTGTCCCAAAAGGGTTAAGCTAATTAGCAAATCACCATAGGGCCTTCTTATAGTCTAATATATTCCAGTATTTGAAGCATATCATGGATAGTCAGATCGTTAGGCACCGTATCTTGGGGAAATTAATTTACTTAAGAAGTAAACAACAACAAAAAAGAAAAGAAATACAAAAACTAAAATATCATGGTACATTGATGGAGACCAAGTCTGTGGCAGCCCGTTGTGCACCTGAATATAGTGCATATATAGGACATATACAGTGCTCTGGGAGCAGCCCCCAGGCTGGGGAAGATAGCTAGCCTTACAAAATTCCTGTTACCTGCCTCAGTGCTAAGCATTTGAATGCTAAACTGAAAGCAAATCTGCAATATTCTCTTGGCATTTGTGGAGCTGTAAGCTGGCAAATTTATGCCCTTGAGTGAGATAAGGTTGTTTCTATAAAAATTCCTCAGCCAGGATGACTGTGCACAAGCTGTGTGCGCAAGGATGCATCTTCTGCGCTCTTGAAAAAATGCCTGTACTGTGTGACAACGTGCTGCCACCCCCACCCACAGCACTGTTTTCCTCAAGCATACACTTTCTGTTTGGGGAGATGGCAGACATCATTTCTCTTCTTTTGAGAGCTCTGTGTAATACATTTTAGCACTTCCTATTCTATCAAGAAAGATTCGGCCAATCTGTATCATGTATTTAAAAGGTATATATTATACCATGGAGTCATATTGTAGCTGAGTTGCTACTAGCAACATTTGAGTAGCTTTTCCTCAAATTTGTGTTCTTCTTTTATTCTTCACTTCCCAGAGTCTCTCCTTCTCCCACATGCATTGTCTTTGTCTCTCTCTACTTTAAAGGAGAATGAAGATGTCTGCAAAGCTAAAATCAGGTCTGTAAGTTAGAATTAGAGGATTGTAGAGGTACTATGTACCCTGTTTTCATGGTTTGGCGAGCTCTTTTAAAGTGTAACTATTGAGAAATGGTTGCTTTGCTTTTCTAATTAAAACACTCCTACGTGAACAACTGAGGGAAAAAAGCTATTTTCAACAAGCTGATTAGATTGTGGATTGATGTAACGCACTCTTTAGTCTCCATTTTTTTCAGCATGGGAATACTGGCCTTCTAGTAAAAATAAGAGTTGACAGTAGTAAAAATAAAGATTTTGACACCTAACTCACATGTGAGTACTGCCAACTGGAGGTTTTCTGTGCATTTTGGTAAATGTTGAATTGTACTCTAATTTGAGGTAAACTACTAGAAACTAAAACTACTAGGGCTCCAGTGCCCTATCTTGCAAAGCCATGGGGAAGAACAGTATGTAGAGGAAAAAGGATAAAAAAAATAAACAAGAAGAAATTCTATTGCGTGAAACTTGTGAATACACGAAGTTCACACCAAGTATCGATACTTAACTGTTAGGTTCTTTGCTGCATTGCCATTTCTCATCTTTGATAATTACATTGCAAACTGGTCATGATAGAGATCTTTCCTCCTCTGTATTACTGAAGTGCTTGACATACTTTAACACAATTAAATACTTTGCAATAAAAATATTTTAAAATAATTGTAATAAAATTTTGAGGTTAGTCAGTCTTAGCCTCACTTTATACTCAATTAAACAAAGACTGTTAGAATCAAATAGATATGCTGGAATTTCAACCCAGAATCTGAATGTTGCCCGGTGAGATCCCACTTTCCATTACTTCCATCCATACTCTAATTCTGCATTAGATAAAGTGGCAGACTGTTCAGGAGAGAGAAATCCTGTAAAAAAGGTAACAGAGATGAAGAAATGGTAGGAAAATGGTTTCGTTTTGGAAAAATGTAAGTCAGTACATCTTTGCTCCGTAGGGACCTGTTAACTGCCAGAATGGAGTGAGATGGAATTTCACTGAGCACCAATAGAGGTTTTTTGCTAGGGATCACTTGCTTTAATGGACAGAGAAAAATAATTTACTGTTTTTTAAAAAAAAAAAAAAAGATAATTCTAACCTTACAAAAGGTAATCAGAAGCAAAAACTTTATTGTCCACTGAAACGAATCTTTACATTGCCAATGCTTAGCATTTAGTAATTTGATGATGAATTTAGGAAAAGGGTTGTAGTACCTAAACCTGCTTATCTCTCCCAAGAATTTTCTGTTTAAGTTACTCTTATCTGAAGCAATGGAAAAGTTTTTCATTTGAAAAATGACTATACTAGGTGGAAATTCGTGGTTATCCATTTAGCAATGATTAGCGATTAGTTTCAGGTTGTTTTTAAGTAATCTGATTTTCGAAGCTCTGCAAAATGGCAGTTTCCATTGACTTTGCCTGTTAACTTTTGGGTTTGAAATCTTTCAGCTTAGAGTATTTGTGCATTAAAAATAAATTGTTTTGAAATTACCTGTGCAACTGTAGATACCAAATCACCCAGTAACTTGAGGATCATTTACACTGGTGTAGTTCAGTATTTAGTTTTGCTAAGATGTAATTAATAGATTGGCAGCAGGTCCTGTAGTTCTTATGTAATTCTTATTCGCAATGCTGAATATTTCTGTGTCAGCAAAGCACCATACATATGAGTGGCAACAGATCATAGGTCATATATCGAGGCTCAGGAATAGGAACAAGCTCCAGCATAAAGCTTATAAAGTACTGCTGATGGGACTGCAAGAAAGTGCTGTCCTGTATATATAGGATGGTGCTTAAGGGTACTTAAAAGAATTCTTGAAATTGTGAAAAATAGTCCTTCATTTCTGGAAAGATTCTCTGCATTAAGTAGTATAAACAATTCATATTGTCTTTTTCAGATGCCCCAGGAAACTAGAGGATAATGTTCTGTGTGGAAGGGAGGCCTGAGATGTCTTTCATATCTGACTAGAATTTTCATGCTTTTTGCATACTGACTTAAAGCTTAACAAATACATCGAGTTTATAAATGGTTGCCTGAGTTGGGCTCTTCCATACAGTATTTTTGGGCTTTTTCAATTAGTGTTGTGGACCTGGAAAACCAACTATAACTATACTATGTGATCTGACTACAGTCGTTATAGAAGAGGAAAGAAGGATGTTTTGCTACCGTCAAGGTGAAGTACATATATGTTATTTCTTGTCTAAGGTGCTGACCCACCCAAATTCTGATATTCTCCTTTTATTTTCCTCTTGGTGGGCTTATTCAGAAATAAATCCTTGACTGCATGAAAGTAAAAAACACTTTGTATTTTCTTTAGTTGTTGGGAGGACTTCCTCACTGTGCTGAGAAGTTCACAAATAATGGTATCCGAAACAAACCCCACCGGAAATCAAGACACAGATTTGTAGTCAGGTGGGTTTAGAATAGCTTGAATTTCCAAATATCAAGGTTATGCATCAACCTAGGAGATTCAAGAGCTAGGAAGGTGACTGAATCTTTGTTAGCCTACATAAGAGTTCAAGTAAATTTAACCAGTAATTTTGGAGACAAAAAAGGTATACTGAAAAGCATTTTGGCCTCTTCTGTATTTTTTTTCATGCATCAATTTGTATTTACTTTATATGATGTTTGTAACATTAAGCCTCAAACTGTGATGGTTTAAACAAAGTACAGTAACCACTTTATGTTAAAATATTAACTACATACCACACCTTACCTATGTGTACAAGCAAAGCTAGGCAGAGTTCCAATGTCAAAATTGTGTATGCACTGTAAAAAGAATATTTTAATATACATCAAACTGAAGAAAGACAGCTCTTAACAGAATAAACCCCAATCATCGTTTTAATGGAGCTGTTAAGCAGTATTACTAGATAGCAATGATCAAATAAAGGCTGATTTTTCTTTAAACTGTTTTAGATTCTGCAGGGGTCCATCCTAATTGGATATGTAATACTAGATAAATAATAATTAATAAGAATGTAAAAGGAGGAAAGAATTCTCTGACTGCTAGACTGGGGACCACGCTGGCTCCGTGGGTGTATAATGAAACAATGCGTCAGGCACCTGTTCTTTGTAACCACTGTAGTCAAATGTGGCATAAAGTAAAGAATTCTAAGCTTTAAACAAAATATCTCATGTGGCCACCAGAATAAGGATTTTTAGAAATGTGGTAGCTGGGAAAGTCCTTGATGTGTGTTTTTGCTGCCTTTTAGGAAGAATGCAGTAGGGAGTCTTTATTAAAATCACACAAGAAATGTTTTTAGTGTCAACTGAGGAATAAAATTAGTAAACAGGTAAGTATGTGTAACTGTAAGTTGTCATCTTCTCTGAACTGTATAGCATCCAGATAGTAAACAGAGCCTTTCATGAACTCTCAACAGACTCATTTGTAAGAAAAATTCTGTGTGTCCCTAGTGCAAAGTGCCAAGAGAGAACTGCATTTTAGGATCACCTAAATGACTTTGTCTTGTAGACACTAATGTAGATACAGCTTCTGCAACAGGCATTGAATTGGTTCTTCTGCTTCTGTTGAGGTAGAACTATGTCCAGTTTGGACACAACATTATTTCTGATGTGGTCATCCTCTATTGTAAAGTATCTTAATTGAGTACAGTTTTTAAGCTTTTTAGAGCAGGAGCAGTTGTGTGTTTATATGTTACCTTGTGCAAATTGCAGTCTTTATAACTAACTGCTGTAATTCAAATAATAGATAATAATTATAGCAGTAAGGCTGTGTGCGTAGGGACTATAAGGACCTTAAGGATGATTTGTTTTCAAGAAATACAGAGAAGTCTCAGCATCTTTTAGGAGACTTTAAGTCCAGCTTTAGAGAGCTCTGAAAACCATGAATAAATTTGCAAAAGTGGTCTTTCAAGTTCTTTGTTTGGTTTTGTTTCTTGCCAGAGGAAACTTTATGATCCTTGTCAGAAACAATTGCTTTTTAACTATTCTCATCACCTTAAATTGACTCCTATCTTGGGAATTTGACTATTAGCCAGTCAGAGAGAATTGGATGACAGAGCACATCTGATAGCCAAAGGAGCGGTATCAGAGCTAGTTAAACAGTATTTTAGCATTGAATCACTGACTGAAACCCTCCTGACATACAGCTGAAATGTACATTGCAGCAAAAGCAAACAATACATGGCTGGAGTGTCAGATGTCAGTGTCTTCAGGGCATGGGATAGCGCTATGAAAATATTCCCTATCTAGCCATTGCCCAAAAATAAATAAATTGGAAGAGTTGAGCCTGGCTGTGAAAACCTAATTATAGCTGAGGCCTTTGCATTCTTGGCAAAGACCAGTCTCTTAGTTTTTCTGGAGTTGCTTTTAAAGAAGTTAATTTTAAGGTGATTTGAGCATAGCTATAGCCTTGGGATAATTACTGCACTGTAGATTTATTGCTTAATAAAAATATTAATTGGTTAATCAGAATACTTAATTTTCTTATCACTCCTGTCCATACACAACTTGAATGAATACATATGTGATTACGTTACCCTTTTAATGGATTTCTTTATCTAGCCCTCTGTCTTCTCTAATGCAGTTGTCCCCAAATAAAGATCCATACCCATTATTTAGTTGCTGCAGAGGTAAGGAAAAACATAGTCAGAGGCATTAAAATACTCTTGGTTTTTAAAACTGTATAGTGAATTGCAAAAAGGAAAAAGAAAATTAACTGGAAATGCAGCAAATGGTAAAGAATAGTGTGAAATCCTGAACCTGTGAAAGCCATTTCAGAACTCTTTAATAGTACATTAAAGAACAGCACTGGGATTTCACTATATTCATGTGTTTGTAGAGTGATCTAGGCAACGCAACTATAGAAGGTACTTAGAATTTTACAATAGGTGCAAAGATGTCTTTTCACAGATCTCCATAGAGCCAATTGCTTTCCAATTTAATTGGGACTGTTATTCTTCTGATTGTAGCAAACAAGTTACTGTTTTGTACCAGGAATGTCCTTTAAAATATCATTATCCCAAGTTTTCTCAAGTTTATTGCTATTGAAGAGAGAAAGAGCACTTACTAGAGCTGAAATGAATGTTAGCATCACCAACCAGATTTCCTTTTTCACCCTAGTAGTTTATTCCATTAGAATTTTCAGGTTTTATCCAGAATCTGAGATTCTTAGCAAAGAAGGACTTGGGAAATATAGCAAGGAATATTAAATTACAGATAAAGGGTCACGTCACAGAGCTGATACTCAGCTAAGTAGCTACTCATATTTTAGTGTAATGTGGCTGCAGTCAATGAAGTTATTCCTGTGGAAATGGGTAGCAGGATTCAGTCCAAGATTTATTGTCTTACTAATTTTATTTCTTCAGTTGATGAGTTTTAATCAGTATGGTGTCATTGTGGAAGCTTTTAAATTGCATGCTTCTGTTTCCCTCTGGATTAATTTCTCACTGAAGCATTTTAAAGATGAGCCATTCTCTATTGTCACAGGTGCAGGTGGTGTATCCAAGTTGAAAAACACATGTTATGAATTTATTGAAAGTTAGACAAAAAACCATTTACACAGTTCTAGGTACAATTATACGAAAAGATAATGTATAAATAATTTAATCAGCTCTGCCAGAGGGGAGAATTCTCTTAAATGAGTCTAATTATTCTCGTTCCCATGTGAGTTTGGACTTGAAATTAACCTTGCAAAGCACAATCTTTTGCAGAGTATTAACATAAAGGAGAAGAAAATATAACTTGCTTTGCTCATTGGCTAAAATATTTTAGCTTGAAGAGTATTCCATACAAGAATGGAGGTGTCACAAAAATGCTCACACGGTCATCTCAGGTCTTGTAAAGCTTGCAGTCTGTACCTCTGTGTTCTCTTTGAGTCTTTAAAACCTGAGACCGTGGAAGCTTTTCTCACTATTGAAGTAGCCAGGGTACTTCTCATTAACGTAGACATTGCTCTCTTTTCTGTTGTCATAATATACACTGGCAAGGACTGCGCTTGAGTAGTGCCATTGCATGTGAAATTGCCATAGTTAAGGGAGGTCACTTTTAGGGCCTTTGGAATAAAAATGCTCTGTAAATAAAGTCAGTATTAACTTTAACAAAGTTACACCACCAGAGTTAAGAAAAGTCAACACAGTTGGACTGTTTTCATACTGACTACAAGCTGTGTGACTTGTCTGGAATCAATATTCTGAAAGCACATCAAGTAAACAAACAGGCATACAGCTGTGGATATAGAACCCCTTTGCCTTGGAGAATAATAGTGGTGTTTCAAACTCCTGAAATCCGTATTTCTCTGCAGTGCCTAGAGACCAAGCTGATGGGCATTTTTGTAAATCCTTTCACATAAATTAAGCAACTAGATAATAAGTCCTGCCAAAAAGCTTTAATCAGGTGTCTTATATAATTTAATATAGATGATTTGGAAGACTTTCACTATGGAGTTTCTCATGAGAACTGAATCTGTTCCTCATTTCATTTTCCCATTGCTCATGTTCAGGGATTTCTTGGCAGTGCAAAGTTAGTTGCAGGCAGAAATATCAGTATACATTCTGAATGGAAGCCTTTATTAGTACCTATTTTTCAGAAGCATCTGGGTATTTTTGAAGACAGTTTTATTTGACTACTTCCATAACAAACATGCAGGGAAGGGGAGAGTGTTACGCTCTAGAAGACACTTGTAGCTAGCTAAATTTTGCAAAAAATGAGTCCTTTGTGACTTGAATTTTAACTTCAGTTAAAATATGGAATTATTCTACTCTACTGGGTACTAATACTGCTGTATTGGGGTTTTCTGCAAGGTATATGGAAAAATAAATTGCATATAGAAAAAAATCCCCACCAAAATGCTCTGAAGAGTCTATACCCTCCAGCTGGAATTTCTGTGTCTGCCTTTTAATAGGCAGATCTTCCTCAGCTGCATGGGATTTTAATAATTATCAAGAAGAAATTTCTTGATGGTATTACCTGTTGGTGCATAGGTTATTCATTTAAAAAAAAAAAAAAGACATTTTGTCTCCTCTTTCTTGTAAGTTATGTGGGAGACAATCCCTGGCTACTTTTAAGTTGGAGTTTAGGAAGTTATATATGTTATATTTCTCTGTACAACCAGGAACTGGATTCAGCAAATCAAGTAGATCCCTCTCAGTTCTCTTTTAAACATCTCATTGATTTCAGGAAAGCAGCTTTGTGAATGATGAGATGATATTGCTTTAGTTTATAATTTGTCCTTGCCTTATTATGTTGAGGTTGCACTCTCTTCTTAGAACCCTTGCTAGGATGTGATACATGGTGCCACTTACCATACTACCTAGAAGAGCACTGCCTAAGAGCTGAGCTAGGTGACTTAATAGGTTTCTTCTATTAATAATTTACATGTACCTGAGGCTCTTATGGTATTTGTTATGTTCCAAATGTAACATTAGGCATCCCACAATAGTTTCAGACAAATAATAATTAATTAATATGCAAATATATCAACTGAATATGACTTTGCAGCCTTTCAGTTATTGAGTACTGTACAATGCCGATGTGCATTTATGAAGACAGGTCTTCCTCTGTTGACTCATCCACTTAATTTTGCTCTCAGCTGTGTATAGGCAGATAATGATTTCTTTGCTCTTGAAAATTTGAATGTGCATATTGTTGTGGCTAAAGCAGGCATGTGACTGGGTCTACAGATGAAAATGCAGGTGTTCTGTTCTAAAAAAACAAGCCAAAAATTCAGTTCTTACACAAATTAAAATTTTCCAGTATCTACTTCTAAATTCATTATTCTCTAAGTAAATTAATGGTTGCAATGTATATGAACAGGCCTATCTATGAGATAGTTTGGATGTGACTTGCACCATTTTAAACACTCTCTTTCCTAGCAGTGCTATTCTACAATTCTCTGCTTTCAACACTTATTCAAATGTTGCAGCTACTCCATAGGCAGTTTCTTTTATATATTAGATTTGGTTTTTTTCAACTTGCATACAGCAGAATCTGTGACGTTTACTGAATCTATGGCAGTAAAAGCAATTTCCTAAAATTTGACTAAATACATTTAAAATACTTTGATTCTTTTTTCAAGTAATATTTGCATAGTGGAGACTTGGGGCTTTCTTGCTGCTTTCTGATTTTATTCTACCCACGTAATAGGAATGCAAAGTAATTCTGATGTTACAAAGATCAGAATGAGATCTCTCAAATTCAGAATGAGTCTTTAGACTGGTCTGCATTCTGGGGAAAAATTTCCAAAGGACAAATGTAATAATAACAAAAGAACCTCTCAAAACCAACCAACCAAGAAAAGAACTGAGTGAATACTCACATGCCTGGAGTACTGTGGGTAGGGAGGGGAGATACCACTAAAGCAGAATCCAGAACAGTTGCTCTTCCTGGCCCTTAAACTGACCTTGGCCAAATCTTTGCCACTTCATGACTCAGTTTCACTATCTGTAAAACATTGACACCAATACTGACTCTCCTTTGCTTTGAACTTAATGAGTGGAAAAGGTTTCCTAATACTACTTTTAATTTCTTGCCAAATATCTCCTATTCCAAATGAAACTTGAGATGGAAAGTCCAGGAGTTGCAGCTTTGGTTCAGAAGTTTGGTATTTAAGTTCCGACCCTACTACTTTGAATTTCTTGCCAAATATCTCCTTGATATAGATATAGAAACTTGAGATGGAAAGTCCAGGAGTTGCAGCTTTGGTTCAGAAGTTTGGTATTTAAGTTCCGACCCTGGCTTCCCATTTGGCCTTGAACAAATCTTGTTAGCCCCTTAGTCCTGAGGGACTCTGGTTCCCATCAGCTGCCAGTTAAACCAGTGACATCTTGGTTCCTAAACACATCTCTGTGCCCCTCATGTTTTATAAGTTTTATGGTGTTAGAAGACAGAAATAGAAAGCTAAATTAGGCACGAATCTGGCTGAAGCTTTAGATATTAGATTGTGAGGCCATCTTGTATGGCCAAATTCTCTTTCATGGCTAGTTCTAGCTGAGTAGCTGGAAAGTTTCTTGCTACTGCAGCCTCTTAGCTATGACCATGTCATTTTTTTTTCCACTAACATCTCTTTTTCATGTAACTTAGGCTGTAATCCTTGAGTTAAGAAATCTCAGAAGTCCACAGAACTGTGTTAACATTACTTAATCTCTTCTTTGTGTGCGCTTTGTACTTGTTCTTTATATTATGAGCAATCCCTTTACTTTGTATTTGTGCAGCACCTACCATAATTGTCTATGACTTGGCCTTCCACATGGAGCTAAAAGCCCATAGCAGTTTTTACTCTTTCTGTATCTCATAATCCTGATATGAGGAAAAATACAGAAAAAAAAGCTGTCAGAAGCCTTTGTACTATCATAATGGCAACATGTAAACACCTTTGATGGAGACATTTTATTGCCAATCAAAATCAAGCCATTTAAATTGATATTTTCAGCAAATCACCACTGGTGTGAGACTGTTGCCAGAGTTCCCAACTCCAGTATGATGTCTGAAGAATCATTGTTATAAAAACCATGGAAATAAAAAAGGAATTGGGCTGACATTGTTCTATTAAGTAATTTTCAAGTATGGATCAATACCTTGCATTAGCAGATATTAGGTCCAAGACAGCTTGAAGGAACACACACTTATGCAGCAGCTTCTGCTTTTGTGGTTCAGAAGAGTCAAATGGTACAGACAATGGAATTGCAACTCTCTGGGCTTTTAGTAAAACCAAACCCATACAATACATGCTTTTAGTGGAGCAGTGGGCGAATGCTGTGTGATAAAAAGCATTGACACTGTGGCTATTAGGAGTACTTAGAATATAAATACTGGCTCGTCTCTCTGCCTAAGGTAAAACACTGGAATTTGAAGAAAAGGCCAAATCTATTAACCTATTGACAATCCATTCCAGAAACCCTTGACTCTTGGACAACAGGTCTGAAAGACAGAGATTCAGAAGCTGGACCCTATCCAATGGTGTCCTTACTGTCATGACATGCCTATTGTAGAATTGTCATTCAACAGTGAAACCATATAGTGTATCTTTAAGAAATGAAAAGAAAGGAATAAGTGGATGGTTATTTAAAAGTTAAGGCTTGCTTCTTTCTTTCATAATAAGATTGACGTAATCACATCATCGTGTTATCAAGCATACTGAGGCCTGATTCTGTCCCTGCTCCCCTGATGTACACAACCTGCAAGAAAACTGTAGCCATTTGGAATGAATTCCCTCAGCTGGTGCATGGTATAGGAATGATATAACCACCGTGTAGGAAGTGTAAAACTGGTAAAGCTTGATTTGTAAGCATCACAGTTCCCTTCTTGTAATGAAAATAGGGTGCACTAAATGACTAACAGAGGAAACCACTCAGCGAAATGCTTATATTAAAAGCGTAAAGCCTCAGCAGGCCCACAGTAATCAATTGCCCTAAACTGAAGCCCTGGCAGCTTCTATGAATTGCTATTGATTTCAACTACTAGTCAGTGAATCTTTCAAGGACTAGGCTGGAATGTAGGTGTGAGAGTGCAGACAAAATTAGGAGCTGGAACAAACCTCTGTGGAAAACACAGGGAACAGCCAGGTTTGGGAAGATATGTTATGCTGAAGTTTATTTTTTGAAAGTGCTTAAAAATTGCAAAAACCCAAGTCCCACGCAGGGGTAAAAATGAAGCGTCACATCAGCATATATTGAAATGAGAAAGATGAGAATTTTGGTTTTCTTGTGAAGTTATTATGGAAAATTCTGTCTGGCTTTTTAAAGAAAGCCTCTCTCCTCCATTGCATTTGAATAAAGGGGGGCACAATTAATTTTTTTTCTGGAGCCTTCATCTGACTATACAAATTATTTCCTTCTTGCAGTGAATCCTCAAGTCATATAAAAATGATTCAAAAAAATGATGTAAGATTCAGTCCTTTATATGCTATAGCTTGTGAGTTGCAAGTTTGTTTTCTACAAAATTCAGTTTCTTGTAGAATTCCTTGATGGTTTCAGGAAGACAAAGCAGCTATTTCTTTATGCATACTGTTTGCTTCAAAGAGGTTTTAATCTGTTTTGAGGAGACCGCTATGTTTCCAGTATCATACAAGAAAACTCATTCTGGAGCCTTTTTTGCTCAGCAGAAATTTCCACATTCTCATTATACATGTTTTGGCATGAGCATAAAGCAGGCATGCTTGTTTATATTCTAGCTGATCAAGAGGAGAAGTCTGATTAATGTGAATTTTGGATCAAGGTGAGGGTCATCTTTGTAACCTGCATTAAAAGGAACTTTATGGAGTAACTTCTCCCAGAGGGGGATATTTCCGTTAGATCAATGGCCCAGAGGCAGTGGAACAAATCTTCTTCCTCCTGTCATCCTCATTTTAATATCAGCTGCATAACAGCAGCACAAAATACTGGATTAGAACTAAACATACCGTATAACTGAATCATGTACTCAGATCGCATCCCTCACACTGCATATCATTGCAGGTTGTTAATCATGCCTTTCCTTATGCTCTTTCCTCCTTCCTCTCCCACTGTTTTGCTTCCTTCCCTCCCTCCCCTCCCTCAGGTCTTTTCCTAAAGCCTCCTTTCTCCTCTCAGTCAGGTCCTGTCCTGCCTGCTCGCTCTCCGATGTTGTACCTTGTTCTTGAATCATTTTGGGAAAGCAACATAGACACACTTAGCCAAAGGTAAAGGTTACATTGCCTTAGAGTATCTTGGTTGCCTTTCCCAAAATTAACTCCTGGTCTTGTAGCTCTGCTAACCCAACTGTAAGAACATAATCTCTCACCATTGTGGTCTGAAGCATAGTAGACCTTTCATTTCCATTTTGCTGTGGAGAGCATCTAGAAAATCTGTTGGCCTCTTCATAGCTTTATCCCGTTTCCCTGAGCCAAACAATGGAGGGAAGGCCTGGTATGTAAGACGGCAAACAGTTGGGTTAGGAGGGACAGACCTGTTCTGTTTTCTGTGAGCAAGAAGATATTTTCTGTTCCTTGTTTTAATGTTAATGAATTAAAAGACTGCCAATGCATTCCGGCCCATCGCTGGCAAGGTGCCAGTTCAGCCTTCCCTTAGTGCAAGTATCTACCAGGGGTCGAAATGCCTCGTTCTTGGCAAGCATGTGTGGGAGTCAAAGCAGTGTGAAGATCTTTTTCATTTTCTTAGGGGAGATTCCTACCCTGTTCAGGCACAGGAACACCAGCTTTTTTAGGACGACAGAATTATACCCTAGTGCACTGCCAATGGTAAACTCTTTGGTCGTCCTGTCTTAGATAGCTTTGGTCCTAGTTGTTTTGTCCACACTCTGAAAATGAACCGCACTACGTGTGGTACAACAGGAGACAGATGTGACTGGTATTTCAGATGTGAGTGAACTGGGGGAGAGGGACCGTGCCCCACTCAAGACATCCCTCCACAAGATACGATTCCAAGGGAAGTTGATAGCATAGGAGGCGACTCTGCAGATTTGTGCCAGTAGAATACTTTTCCCTTTAGAAATGGAATTTTCATTTAATCAGTTTCTGCCAGATTCCCTCTTCTTTGAGCTCTTCAAGTTCACCATAGGGCCTGTTTCTGAAGCACACTGTCTGGTCCAATTTTTTTTATATTTTCCTGCCATGCGACGTTGTGCTTAAAAGGAAGAAAAAGACACAAAGGGAAGATGGAAAAATAGAAATGTGAAATGTCTGATGGGAGATGCTTGCCCTTACCATGTCATGCTCGTTTAAATACAGTTCCCACACATCACATGTCAAGCTGTACTTGATTGTTTTCAAATAGATGGCAAAAATCATGAGAGGAGGAAGATGTTCTTTTGTGTGACATGTTCTTCTTTTGATACATTGGGTTCTGTAGCTGTCAAAGCAAAGGCTGTTTTTCCATCTATTATTACAAATGCATTTGGGTAAATCTCTTCTGCAACTCTCTATTCCCTTGATTGTTTACTTCAATACAAGTGTTACTGTTTTATTTTTTCTAAATTTTCAGTGGTGCATTTTCTCTATGATCCTCAGCAGGCAATCTCTATGATCCTCAGGCAACTGAGGTTCTTTCTCAGTGGAGATTTAGCTCACATCTGGAAATGCAGTCTGTTTCAAGTGTTTTCTGCTTTTCTGGCAGGAGAATGGAATATTTAATTTCATTATTCAGCACAGGGTTATTCATTTCATGCAATGAAGGGAAATTCATCAATATTGTCTTCAGCATCCAGAAAAATAATACTTACCATGACTGTTTCACATACTCTATTTATATTTTATATCTTTCTCATCACTCAGCAATTATTCATCTCTGCTGAGAGGTGAAATTCTTGTACTGAGTTACTGTAATTTCTCTGAACTCCTGAAAGCAATTCAATCACTGAAAACAATTGCTTTTACTTAAAGATATTTCTTGAGACAGATTCACCAAATACAAATAACTGAATAAAGGTTATTTTTTCCTATTGATTTTCAAGAATATTTAGTGATGCTTTATAAAAGGGGTAAATCAATGATGCAACATCTTAATATTCATTGCACTAATTTTAATCATGATGGATTCTTGGAGATGGATGCAAATGTGATAGTGCAAGTAAGTGGGAATGCAGTTGAAATGCAACATTAATTCATTCCCAGTTGTTATTAAATGTCACAAGATATTCATAGTTTTGCTGATATTTTCCTTTTTAAACCACTTGGTGTAAAAAAAAATCATCAGTGTGATATATTTGTCTATGCAAAGTCATCAAGATAATAATCTATGAATCTTTTGTATTATGTTTAATTTCAATGTAGCGTCCCAGATCTGCATTTTTGGGAAAGATCAAAGTATAGACTGTAAAGGTGGTGATAGACTGTACCCCATTCCCACAGAAATCAATTAAAGGTCTTCTATTTGGGAAGTGGGCACAGTGGGAACAGAAACAAGCTTACTATCATGATATGTGGTTTCTCTTGCCATCAGTAAAACAGATTTTCTCATTTATCTTATCCTCTGAGATGTTTAAATTTTGAACATCAGCTGATTCAAATTTTATGTTTGGGGAATCCAGGCACTGAGATGATTTGTGTTCAGGGCACTGAACTGGGACTCGGTAGATCTGGGTTTGTTCTGTCATGCATTTCCCATGTGATCTTATGCAAATCCTTTATTGCCTCTCGCACAGCCTCATCAGTAAAATAGGGTAATGTTACTACTCTTCTTGTTCGAAGGATTTGTTAACATTTGGATGGCTTATCTACAGTGGATTGCTGAGGGCCATATGAAAATGTACAATCTTATTTAAATGTACTGCTTTACATATATATCCTTCTTTCATTTTATGCTTCTACACCTACTGCTTTCTTACAGCCCCCTCATGGGACTCTTTCTTTCATTCTTTTCTTTATAAGCAATCTTCCACAGACTGGCCTTCTCCTCCAAATACATGCTAATTGGGTCCTGGTTTTTAAGCTCACCAAGGCAGGTCATATGTATGAGTGGATATATATGTGTTAGAGAGGCACTATGTGAGCTGGGGCTGTACTTCATGTGGATAATCTTTGGTGATCCGACTGACAGGTTTGTGCTTGGGAAACTAGATCTTTGATGTGTTTTTGTTCCAGATATGTCCACTTAAATGATTCAGATGTACAATTCTCAGTCACAGAAATTCATATTGATTTCAGTAGCGAGCATCGTTTACATAAAAATCCAAGAATGCCATTTCAGATACTTCCTTCGCAAGTATTCAAATAGCAAAATCAATGTTGTGCACAATTTTTTTTAGAAATGATATTATCTTAGTATATATTCACACAAAACTATTTGCATCAATCCGTCTGTGTTTGCCACATTTGCCTTTGCAAAAAAGTACATTTATTGTTTGAGGCTTAAGTTGTGTGTATTTTTTAGCTTAAGTTGCATGATCATAAAAGCCAGTGAGCCTTTACTCGAGTGAGCAGTTCTGAGCTGTACATTGTTCCCTATCAATCAGTATAAACTGGGATAGAGCAGCGATTTCAATAGCAACTACAGGAGATACAGCTACCTGCTCTCTATAGTTTTAATGAAGGTGAGAATTCCATATCCCCTGGAATACGGTTTCTTTGATGTCTTTGTTTGCACAGCATGGACAAATGTTGACCTACTAATGGCATCTGCTGTAAAACCGTTGCTGACTAGTGGCTCTTTGAGTTTGGTATAGATGGGGCAGGTATGGAAGTTTAAAAACACCCTACTGCCAAACAAATGAGTATATCTTTATCTAAAAGCATTAAATGTATGGACGTTTACATGCTTCCTTCAAGAAGGCAGGAAGAGTCTTGGTTTACCTGCAAACAACTGCATTTTCCTTAATGAAACTTCCATTCAGACATTGTAGATATAAAGCCAGCCAATATGGAGGACCTGACGGAAGTGATTACAGCCTCTGAGTTTCATCCCCATCACTGCAATCTCTTTGTCTACAGCAGCAGCAAAGGATCCCTGAGACTCTGCGACATGAGGGCATCGGCTCTCTGTGACAAACATTCCAAGCGTAAGTCCTTGCTTCATTGAGCCCCAGATGTCATTAAAGTCGTCTTATTCATGGACAGCATGTAGATGTGTGCATACCCCAGTGTATTAGCTTCCCAGTTGCAGGCACAGTTAAAAAGAAAAACAGCAAAAGGAAGAAAATTTCCTCATCTATACAAGTATTACCTAGGAACTTGATAACAGTCGTGTCTGTGACTGGTTGCCCTTGTGGTTCTTATTGCAGGGATCAGTGAAGAACCCACAACTCTCTAGCACAAGAGAGATGATTCCCTACAAATAAAATATTGGGACGGAGGAGTACTTACGTAGATGAGCATACTGTTTTGTATACACCACTACTGTTCTGAATACTGCAGCAAGTAAATTTTGTCATTCAAACTGCCTTCAAAATTTTGAATCCATTTTCTGGATTAAAATATGTCGGAGTCCTTCCTAAAAATTTAGCCCAGCATTCCCTATATGTACTTTTTCAATAATGTGTCTGTACAGATACACAGGAAATAATGCAATAAGTAATACTGGGGGAGGAGGGGAAGATATTGTATTGGTATAGAAGGGGCCATCTGTCCTAAAGTGATTTTCTGTATCCTGTGAAATTTTGAGACAGAACCACAAATCCATGACAGTTCATATCTGAAACCTACATAAGAACAAGGAAGTAAAATGTAAAAATGTGGGGCTGTCTGTTCTCGAAGTAAAGGATGAAGGAAAATGCATGTTCATAACGTCTTGCTATCAGCTATTTATAGACCAGATAAAACAGAATATGGTTCTTCCCACCAGTAATCTGGCAAGCCTGGGCACTTTGCCTTGTGCAAACAACCTGTTTATTCCTGATCTTCTGAGACTGAAAACCACCAGACAAAGGCATTGTGTCATGTGGCTGGTTCCTGTGAGGAGCTGAGAACCTAATAAATGAACTGTGGTGGCTCTGCTTTAGCCACCCTCAGGACTGGGGCTTCCAGGACAATTCCATCTCACAGAATTGGCTCTTCAATTTCTTTTGCAATGTTGAAACATTGGGAAGGAAATTCAGGAGAAATTCTCTTAGTGCCAGGGGCACATAAGAGGTTTTATGTCATTCAGTTCCTACTTGAATCTTTTGAGGTAGGCGGGTCTTATTAGTAGGGGTGGGAGGGGGGGGAAGAAAACATCTGAAGATTCAAGTGAGACATAAGTGGTGCACAGATTTAGCACACAAGCTATTTTTTTAACTGAAGTAAATGTACTAAAGAACCTATGACTAGGCCTTTTGGCTGCAAGAAGTGCACGTGCTCAGAACCTCTTAGGGTGTGGTCTCCAATTATAGAAAATAACCTTTCAGGACAATTTCCTAAGCAGAGAAGTGTTTTACTTTAGTTAGCTGTATCCCCTTGTACTTGTAGGGGAAATTCAATACCATGAAGTGAAATGCAAGCATGATACAATCTGGCACGTTGTTGTGAGTTATCCTGTCCCGCTTAATTGTTTTGTTCTATAGTACTTTCATTTCTTCTTGCTAATAAGGCCTCCGTGCCCCTGTAACTCAGTGCCAAATGCCAACTGTAACTTATTAAAACAACAATACAGTAACCCTGGATGAAAGAAGGCATTTTATGCCAGAAGGGAGCGCAAGGTCTAATGGTCATTGATTAAACCCTATTTTCCAGATCTATGAGTTAGAAAATAGCCATTTAATGTAGCATTGCTGCACTGAACTCAAGTCAAGCTCATTGAGAAGCTGAGTGTGTACAATACAAAATTGATACAGCAGTGGTAGAACTTCCAAAGCATTAAAAGGAGTAGGCCCGTGTACTGCTGATTGGAGGGGTTTGAGTACAGCTCTCAGAGGCAAGCAAAGCTAAATATATAAAGCCCATAGCAAGCTAAAAGGATATATCATAAAAAACAATAAGTCTGGGAAATCAAATATTTGCACAATTGTCCCTCCAGTACCTTCACTGTGCATCTGATGCCTCTTTACAGTTGCTTTACAGGTGGTGCATATGCACGATCGGTACCTACTCTCCTAGCTCAGCTTGCCTTTCTACCTTTCCCCATAACTGACTTCACTTCTCAACCAAAACAGCTACGACCATAGTCAATGTAAACCCTCACGTTCTGCCATGCAACCCTACTTTCTTAATTCAGTCTAATATCACTATGTGCTGTATTTCAGATGCTGTTCCGAAATGGTAATGGATATACATATTTTTAGGGATAAAAGATCCAATGTAAAACTTACAAAAAATACCTGGATGCTGAGCATACGTGGTGAATTTTGGTTTCACTCCTTTTTCAGACCCTTTGTTATCCAAATCTTTATAGCTGGGCTAAAGTCAGTTGCAGCTTTTAGGGGAAGGGCCCTTCCATTTGTACAAGTCTAGAGAGTGCCACAAATAATTACTGTGCCATACTGTACAAATAAATTACATACTAATATCTGTAGTGTAAGTCACTGACACAGGATGTTAATAAATTATAGTGTTCTTGAAGATTTCTGTTTTGCTAAACTCAGTGGCAAAATCTCTCTGTTCAGCATTAGTGACAGCAACACTACAAGGTTTCCCTTATAAATCTTTCATGGCTCTGACATGGAAGAGACAAGAGACTTCTTCCATATTTACTTATCCTTTGTGCCTATGCTGAGATTTATTAGCAAGCTGCCAATTTGTGTGATGAGCTATAATGGGGAACTCTGTCCCTTAGAAAAATGGTCTCAGACCACCAAATCCATCCATAAGGCATTGACAGAATATCAGGTCAGTAGCTGAGTTTTAAATTCTCATTGAGATACTGATAAGGTGTGATAAAATGTGTTGTTTTTCTAATAGACTACTTGAAACTGCTTCTTATAACACCTCTTTAATAGATCATGCAATGCTGGGTGAGCAATCGGAAGCAGAACGTATGTGGCCATTACGAATGGATATCCAGGAAAGCCCAATCTGTAACCATAGGGGAGATACATACATAATACTGTTCCGTGGTATTATTAGACTTCGCAAGTAGTGGAGAGAATTCCATCAAAATAATCTGTAGAGAAGGTAAAAAAGAGATGCATGTCCCTGCTTATTTAGAATATTAGAGGGATGAGAATAAAGAAGAAGGTGTTCTTGCAGTCCACAGGGTTATAGGTAAAGATTTAAAACAGATGTGAAAGTCAGACTCAAGTAGCAAGAAATAAGGAATTAATTTAAATAATATGGAAGCTGTCATCTAAATAGCGTATGTGGCAAAACATCCAAAGATCATCTTTGAGGTGTTATTCAGGCAACATGCATGGCAATGCAGTGTAGAAAGACGGCAGTATACTGGAAATCGGTGACAGCAGCCAAACAAGGGAAGCTAACAGCTGCAAAAGAATTTGTTGTTAGAGCAGTTAGCTGGGAACATCCAAGAAATAAAAGAACTACCCCCCACTCAAAACTCCATAAATTCTCATGCAAGGGATTCAGGTGACAAGGAAGACAAGCATAAGGATACTGTTGCAGTAAGAGCGTCCTGACTAAAAAACACTTACAGCAGTATAATATGCAACTGTTCAATTAACAAATAGTTGCTAATTTGGTTTTGATCTTTTCTTGCTAATATGATGTTCAGAGGTCCTTATAAATGTGCATGGAGATAATACCATTCTTCCAAACAGCTTGTAGACTAGATAGGTACATAGGTACAAATCATCTAATAAAGCAATCAGCTAAAGAAAACTGAGCTTGAGCATGTGAAGTTGGAAAAAAATGAAGAGCTTTTTCAGTAGTTCATCAGAATTATTAAATTCAGAATTAAGTAAATAACTGTATAGTTATGCAACATGGAAATTTGAGTCACTCAGGAGTATAACTCCTATTGATATTCTGTGTAATAGCCTTAATATCTTAAAGTCATTGCATACTTCAGAAGTTATAATCTATTTAAATGTTGCTTTAAGGGTTTTTAAAGTGTTCATTTCTTAATATGTATTTGTAGACTAAAACCCTATTTCTAATTACCCATTACCCATGTGCAAAATTTACAACAAAATACTTCAAGGAAGGAGAAGCTGCAGTTTCAAGTTTATTGCTCCATGTGCCATGGTGGTCTTTAAAATAAAACTTCGGGGTTACATAATGCAGTTAGCCTCTGTCACCATTAGTTCATGCTTTCCATCCTCCATACAGACTTCACAAGCTTCTGACATCTGGGTCTATAACAGGAGCCATTGAGAGCCCCCCTCCCTTTGACCGAAGAAGCATTTGTAGATGACAGGCAATCCTAACAGCCGTTTTCTCTGGAATCTCCCTGAAAGTGGCAAAGCATCTCAGCTGGTGACTTCCCAATTCCATGGGATGGATAACCAGTATCTTAAAAGTATAAAATGGTCTTCGGAGCAATGCAGAGTGAATTTGAGGTTTGGTTTGTGACCCAAAGATGCCAGCCAAAGATGGTGGTGGTGTCTTTTTTCCTTGAGAGTCCTTTACCACATTTTTACTTGAAATCCAGGCATGAAAGACATGCCAGCCCTTCCCCAAGGATAAATGCCACTATCCTGTCAGTCTGGCATGTAACTCAGTTTGGTTATCTGCTGGGTTTTTTTTGAGATTACCTTTGATTTTAAACTTAAGAATTCAGAACTGTGGAAGCAGCCAAAACAGAAATCAAGGATAATCTACTTGAACATGTTGAATTTTTAAAATTAAATTAATTATATTTACCAGTCGTTTAAAAGAGGTTAGAATTTCAGAGACAAGACAGCTTTCAGACCTCTAACTGAATATGGATTATCTTTCATTTGCAACAGAGAACAACTAGATGCACAAAAAAGCCTATGACAGAATATCCCTGCTGGATTTGCTAATTAATATCGACTTTTCCGAATGAATGATGCTTATTGTATGACTGGAAAAGAGACAACTTGTTTTTCTTTTATGTGAGCTTTACATTTAAAATATGCTTTTTATTTCTGCATCTGGTCTCGTGTCAGGTTGTCATCTGAGGCAGAGACAGCTGGCATTCTCCCTTTGTGCATTGAGAGGCCACTGTCAAAGTAATGTCCACTTCAGGCAAAATCTGCAAGGTTTCATGTGACAGGAGTGAAACTTATCTGAGCTTCCGTAATGATTTGACCCCGTGCTTTAATAAAGGCTTGTTCTCCTGATCCTAATTCTGGATTTATTTTATAAATATGCACTGCAAAGGCATATATTCATTGCTGATTTTATATCCCCAATGAAAAAATGTGCCTGTATCCTGATAATTTTGTAATTGTGACTGTCACTAAAGATCTGTTACCACAATTTCACACGTGCTAAACTAGATCCTGGAAGGGATCCTTCCTTGTGCAGGAATCCCATCGAAATTTGGTAGAAGATTCCCTTTAGCATGGGCTCTAAAGCTTCCATTCTGCTCAGTTTGGATGAATGTATAATAAAGACATTTAAAACATGGCTAAGGAAAATTCAAAAGTGTTTCTACAGAAATGCAATTATGTCTATATAGTATTTCCTCCAGTTGTGCAAGATATGTTAAAATTAAATCAGAGAAAGAAAAAAACTAGTTTATGTACTTCTAGCTATCAAATAGTAAGAAGAAAGATAAAAGCCTGAAGCAATGGTAAATGATTTATGATTGAAGAGGTGTTTCATTAACCCCTCTCCCCCAACCACACACAGATAAAGCAAATAATTGCTGTAAGATTGCTTTAATTATTCAGTCTATTAAAATTCCTGTCTTGTTTGCTTAATTTTTTAATAGCAACAAATACTGCTTTTCAACGTCTCATGAAACCAACATTATTCTTTCAAGATCCTGTTTCACTGGGAGAAAAAAAGAACCAGTTATCACTAACCTTATATATCAAGATCAGAAAGACTTACGCATGAATTTGGCTGTAGAGGAGTAGTAGTTTTATGTCCCATTAACTCCATGGAATTGCTCACAACACGTGGCATTAAACACGCACATAAGTCTTTGTGAGACCAAGGTTTAAAGACGCTTGATCTTCCAGATTAGCTTTGCGTTTTTTCACTTCCTTGCTCTCTTTAGTGCTATTTCTTTTTATTAACAAACTCATTGGCAAAGTTACATTAATATAAGCAACTCTGTAGTCAATCTCCCACCCACTGATCTTTAGCTATTGATCTGGCTTTGCCTTTCAGCACTAATGCACTCTCTCTTGTGGTTTGTGACAAGCTGCAGCAACTCACTGCAGATGGTAGAACAGATTCTTAAATATTGATTTGAGGCTCCACTTTTAAAAGCTATACTCTCTAGAGGTATTGATGAGAAGCCTGGTTTTAATATTGGGTCATTGGATAAAGGAATGCTTTACAGTAGGTGGAATTTCAGTCTTGTGGTGTGGAAGTAGCTTCAGAAACTTGCTTTTACTCAGAGAAGGAAAATGATGGGTCAGTGACCAGGGCATGAAGAGGTGTCCTCTGAATTATATAAAAACAAATAGAAAATTGAAATATAAAAAGATACTACCTTTTCAGTTTAAAACAGCATAAGTAACTACAGGCTATGGTAATATAAAATGTTAAATAATTGTAGTTAGTTGTTTATACTTCATGTCTTATAAAATAATTGTATTTTAGATTGCTTATGAAGGTGGACTCAAAAATTCCCACACCGTATTGATAACCATATTAATCAGTGTAGAACATGAAGGCAAGATTGACATATTAACAAAACATCCTGATCTTGAAAGAGAATTTCTGAAGGAGGTGAATGTATAAGTGGATTGGCTTAATACAAAACAGTAAAACATTCAGAGATAGTGAAAGATAGAGTAAATAATAATGGTAAATCAAACTATTATCATAAACAATGAAGCTAAAAGGCATAAAGAGACCATGAATTTCAAAGGAAGCTTTGCAGTTGGTCTTGATTCACTTAGAGTGAACTCAGGAACTCTTCAGTATGAAATCCTAAAGTAGATTTTAAACAGTGCATAATAATGACTATAGCTGGGCAGACCAGAGGTCCTTCTAGCCCAGTATTCTGGCTCTGATAGTGGGCAGTAGCAACATCAGCAGAAAATGTAAGAACACAGCAAGTGTATAATCTTTAGCCTCTGCAATTTGCAGTTGGACACTTGGGGTTCAGGGACTTTAATGAGAGTGAACTGATTGCATTTAACAATACTCAAATGGATGTTTGGAGGTTTTTTTTCCTTGCATTTGTGCAGTTACTTTCAAACCTGTGTATAATTTTTACCATTCACAATATCTTTCAGTAAAGTCTTTAGTAGCTTAATTAGACATAGTATGAAGAACCATCTGCTCTGTACTTACCCTTTCCTAGTTTCACTTGGTGACCCCTACTTGTTGATTGGAAGAGACAGTGTACAAAGTGAACTGTCATTCCCTATTCATCCTTTCCATGCCACTCCTAATTACAACCCCCTCAGTCTTTCCTAGGCTAAGGAGTCCCAGTCTATTTAGTCATTCCCTGCGTGGAAGTAATTTGATACTTCTGGTCATTGTTATTGCCCATTTTTCTGTCTTCTTGAGACCTCTACCACATTAGAGAAAAGACCAGAACTACACATAGCTCAAGATGTGAGCACATCTTGAATTAAATGGCACCAAAAAAAAAAAGATTTCTGTGTTGAAGGATAGTAACAGGTGTCATGGACTTAAAAAAATGAATTTGAATAGTATTTTTATATAAATTCAGTGAAATTTAGCTTAGGGTTTTTATACTAAACTTTGTGAAATATATATTGTGGAGTAAATCACAGCTGTCCTGGGGAATGGTGCTAATTTACCATCTAAATATATTAGAGTATAGTTAAATAATTTGTAAGATTTTTAGCTTAGGATCATGTTTGTGAGAAACATTTAATTAGGATGACCATGTATTCCGGAAAAAAAGAATGTTTAAAAGTGTTTATCAGCTGTCAGGAGAGCATATTGGTTTTTGTTCCTTTTGCAAGCTGCTGTGGCTGGTCTGTCAAGATGGGTGAGATTCCATACATTTCAAGGTACCGTTTTCTGGTACATTTTAATCAGGTATTGCAGCCATTTTCATTTGGGATCTGAAATGAAAGAGAGACTTTATTTAGATGATAAATTGGTTCGCCTGGGACTGCATCTGTTTTCTGTGTTTATGAAACTCAAAGCCCGCTGAGAGATTACCTGATCCACCCCCAGTATTTCCAGGTCCAGCTGAAATACACCTGTTGTGTACATGTATAACCCAGAGGTTATCTGCAATACGTCCTGAATTCTGGCTAACTGCAGACTGTTTGCATGCTTGGATAATAAAAAAGAAAATTATTCTCCCTCTCTTGTTCCAGCATCTTCGCTGGCTCTGGCCTCTGTGGGTCTTCTCCCTCCTCGTTAACTCCACTGCCTCTTTTCCCAGTGTTGCCAAAACTGTCTTCGCTCATTTGTAGCTGTGACCCTTGAACAAGAACTGGACAATTTTTTACATCCATTAGCTGTCTGTGGAGGGAGAGAGAGAGAGTTATTTCATAGTGCAGGATTTCCGAGGACTTAAATCTAAGTAACAGCATTTAAATGCTGTAAAAACAGAAGTTTTCAGGACAGGATGCAAACTATTAACAGTATCCTCTAGAAAAAAGCTTTATTAAGTTGTTATTTGTTCAGAAGAAGCTTTGTTTTTCTGCTACAGGGAATGACTTTTTAAGGCTGCTTATAATTTTATCCTATGAATGATGGAATTTCTTACCAAATCTGTGGACCTGGTAAGCTTTCATCTTCAAGTTTTCCCTGGTTTTGTTTTTGTTCCCCCCCAGATGATCACATGTTCTGCAATATATGTAAGCATGATTCATCTTTGCTTTTCTTTTTAAATATATTTGGCTTTGTAATAGCAAAAAGTTGGTTTTATCTGTAGTTCTGCTTTTGGTCGGCAGTAACAGAAATTTTCAAGGTTCATATCTTTATGCCTGAAGGAGTACACAGCGTTATCATCAAGAATCTTCTCCCTTGCTAGTTCTCTTTTTCTCTTTGTCTTGTTCACTGATATTTCACACTAAACCCTTGCAGTTACCATCAAGTGCTCAGGCCATGATAACAAAATTTTGCCAAAGCTTATGCTCTATGTTTCTCTCTTCTAAAAGCAATGAAAGATTTGTTTAACTGTATACAGTTGACATTTCTTCTATCCCATCAATCCATTATACACTTACAAATTCAGGTCAAAAATAACAAGTAGCTCCAGGTAGACTTTCATTATATTAGATAGATAGCTTTTCTAACCCCTGCCCCATATTATCTCAGATACTGTTATTGCTTTCCCTTTAGTTAGATCATCCTTCTTTGTGTTTTTAAAAACATTATTTGTATTTGTATTTTGGAACCACCTGCCTTGCAGCAGTGCTGTGAGTGCTTGTGTTTTTATTTCATCCAGGCAAGAGAGAAGGTAAGAGGAAAAGGAGAAGTGGAAGGAATGTTGAAAATTCAGCTGAGGCATTACCCAAGGTCCTATAGGATAATGTAGGGAATCATGCATACTCCTTGTTGCAATGATTTTGGGAGGAGTACAGGATTTTGTATGCTATATTGGATTCTGACACTGCACCCACCATATGAGCCATTTTTAGCATTATTATTATTTTTTAAAGTTCACATATGCCAGAATTTACACCCTGCAATGATTAAAGCTCTGCCCAGCAACCAAAATATTAATTTTCAGTGATACTGGAGTCTGGAGAATACCAGTGACTCCATCAAAAATGTGCATTCTTGGAAATGGGACAAACAAAGAGAAAAACCTTTTATGAGAACATGGGTTTTTATGTCTTCTGAGGCTGAGTTATCCCAACACCACATTGTTGGGATAATGGTTGGTTGACTCCTAAAATATGTTTTAGTTACAGTCTACTCACTACTTTTTAGTGGAGTGTGCACAGTAGTGCTGTTTGATTTATCACTTTCCTGTGTTCCTAGCTGTTTGATATCCCTCTTTCACAATTACGTCTTTGGGAAACTGGAACACGGTACAGCAGCTAAAGGTAGCTGGCAAAGCTGAAGAGGAAGGCAGCATCGGGGACTACCAGGTCTCTCTCCGGACCGTTATAGTGGGATTTCAAAGCATGCACTCACACCTCGTGGCCCTTGCAGTTTGTATGGTGTGTTTTGAGTGGAGTGAGTCATTCTAGACTACGCATTATCAGACGTTTTTGGCAATTAACGCAAAACTAAGAAACAAGATGTGTAAGAAAGGTTATATTCACATGCAGAGCCGTAATTTTTGTCAGCCATTAGTTCTTGTTTAGAATTGAACTTGAAGATTAGTTTGGGTTTTGGTTTTTTTTTTCTTTATTGGATGCGTCTTGTCCAAAATTTATAGCTTTGTATAGGTTTGTGGAATCAGGCCCATATTAAAATAAATGGGAAGTTGCAGTGGCAGCGCCCAGAGTGCAGCTCTGCGACACCCGGAGTGCAGCTCACTGGCTTGATGAGAGCCGCAAGGGTGTTAGTGGGAAGTGCCTGTGCACCACACTTCGTAGGTACTGCCCGAGGCGTCTGCGTTCTTTTGGCCAGTGTCTGGAAGGAAGCTGAGTGAGACGGACCTTTCCACCCACTCTGGCTGTTCCTGGCTTTTTTGGTTTTTCACTTTAGACATCTGCATATATTTCAGCATAATAAATGCACACCTTAGAGATGCCTTTTCTGTCTGCTGATTCTAAGGAAAGTCTCCATGTTTACATTAGATCAGAGAAATTCAAGGGACACTAGGAATTTTTTTTTACAAGAGATGAGAGTTTGTTTTTCAGCAGATGGCAGTTTCTTTTGAGAAAGAAGCAGCATATTTTTATGCTGCAGATTTTCTTCAGGATTCAGGAAAACAGTGCTCTGGCAAGTATCCTTCACCCAACCCATCCTTCTCTCCGAAGTCTGGACTTACTTCTGTGAAAAGCTACCCTGGTTTTTAACTTGTGAGCAGGAAGCCGTGCAGAAAGGGATTGGACATTTTTATTTCCCTAAGCAGACTTCCCAGCTTTTCTATCTATTTGCCAGTGGAGTAAGGGGCAGGAATGGTGTCTTACTTGGAGGCTCCTCTCCAACACTGGCTGTCCTCAGAGATATGCTCAGCTTCCCTCTGTAATCCCATGATATTTCTCTATTCCACAGTCGTGGAAGGTCGTATTTAAGTCTTAGCAGTGTCATGTGAAAGCTCAGCACACCACACCATTTGTGATTCCTATGTTCACTAGTCTGCAACTAGATAGGTAGCTTTGTGTCTTTCATATAGTTAACACTGTGAAGGTTATCAAGAAAAATATTAATGAAAGTTAAATACCCTTTTTCATGGCAAAAGTTAGTTATTAAGAAGTTAATCAAGAAATTAATTGAGGAGTATAATAGAATTTGTAATCGAATCTCAGTAAAGTTCTGATTCCAAGTCCTGGTCTAACAAGATTTATTTAGATATAGAAAAATAAGCTAGATTTGAAGTCTCGTGTTTTGGGTGCTGATTGCCCCCTGGCAGAAGAGCAGCCTCCAAAAGATAAGTCTAAACTGTAATGAACAGAAATTGTGTTTCCAGTGCAGGCTGGCAAACCTGATTTTGCAAATGGTGGGTTAGCACCATGTTTTCTCTTATCAGCTTGAAGAGGCCAGGGTTGAATTTGGATTGCTTGCCTGAGCTGAAGTCCAAGTCACATGGCTGTCATTGCCGTCCTGTTTCCAATTACTCAACTTGGATTAGCCAAACTGAATGAAGACTGTGCTTTTTTGCAGTGTATGCATAACCTTCTGTTGATGCTAAACCAGAAATAGCTAAGACCCAAGGACACTATGTCTCACCTTCATTTCTTGAGGCCAGTGCCTTGTTCTGGTTGCTCAGGCATATGCTGCTAGTTGCTAAGCTTCCTCTGTAACACTGGGAGCTGCTGCTTAATTTCCTGTAACAATTTTCCTGGCTTGGTTATGCTGACTATAGGAACTATCTGCAAAGAATTGCTGCTAATAAAATTTCTACCACTATCTTTCTGTAGTGATATGAGGCTTTCATGTCTGCATTAGTTTCTGCAGTTAATTAATCTAAGCCTTTCTAATACTTACTGTGGTAAGGATAGAAAAGCAATAAACAGTGCAGATAAGGGATGAAATGGTTTAATCTCATTAATTAACAAAATACAGAGTATCTAGGTACAAATACTACTCCTTTTCTAATCATTCGGAGTTGGACAAGACACATAGAGCCAAGAAAACACATCTTAGCTATAAATAAAGGTATAGTTCAGTTAGTGCGGTGTTTTTTTTTTTCTTTCCTGGTTTTAATAGCAACTTCACATCATAATTAGGAGGATGAAATTCCTGCCAGCCAAATACATAGTTTGGACAGATTAAAGGGAAGAGGTATGAGAAATGATAATTGCTTCGTGCTCGTCAGACTTCTATTGAAAGTCTGACAGGATAATTACAAAATACCTGCTTTGCAGAATCTCTAGGCAAATTTTTAAAGAGCTATTTAAAGTTGTTCGTTTACAGTCTGTCTGAAAAGTTAAGTTTTTTCCCCCTTTTTGAAGTCGTTCATTACCATTTAGATACGTGGTACATGTTCAAATATAGACCTTATTCTCATGTGCACGCCTGGCTGCATGCCATTGCCAGCCCCCAAAGAAAATTGCCCGTAATTTTTTGCATTACCCCACATACTTCACCCACATACTCACCCTTAACTTTCAGCAGAACATTTTTTCACCTGATGGAAACTGTAACCTTGTTGCTTTCCACAGTCTGAATCATAGTCATAGATAAATTAATTGAGAGAGAAATGTTCCAGTGGACTACACAAAAACATCTGTTTTGACTGACAGTAAAAAGTTGTTCTACTTTCAGCACGTTTTTGTGTCTCATCACATGGCTTGTCTTTACCTGCTTTTGAAACTTGAAAATGATGCTCACCAAATTGCCAGTTTTCAAAGAATATTCTAGACATAGTTGCCAAAACCCTACTGATTTTGCTGAGAACTGAAAGGCCCCGAAAGCCTGACTTTCTACTAAAGTTCACCATATGAGGCCATTGGGATCACAGGGCCACAGATACCTGCAGAAAAGCAAAGGAGTTGTCCTAGGTGCCTGTAGGCAGGGCTAGAGTTAGCGCAGGCTTTTTGGGGAAGGATGAAGAGACGTTGGTGAGTAGTGGACTACTACTGTAGGTAGCTACAGTCAACTAACTGCTGTATTTACGTAATTTCCCCCAGTGATGCTTTGGGCCCATAGCTATAAGGTTAATTACTGTAATATTTAAAGCTTACAGTTTGTATTTTTATATAAAGATAAAAGAATAAATTAAGTGCTGGGCATATAATCAATTTTATATCATGTTCATTGGTACATTGAACTACATTGTTTCACAAGAAATACACAGTAGAGATTGTACAACAGAGCAGTTTTTATAGAATTCTAATTTCTGTCTTGCTTCTTTTTCTTTGAACAGTTTATGAAGAACCAGAAGACCCCAGTAACAGATCATTTTTTTCAGAAATTATCTCTTCAGTGTCAGATGTCAAATTCAGTCACAGCGGTAGATACATGCTAACAAGAGATTACCTCACTGTCAAGGTTTGGGATCTGAACATGGAAACAAAGCCTGTAGAAACGTACCAGGTAGGTATCTCCTACATCTTGATATAGCAACAATATAAAAGCATCTTTGTTCAAAAACTGAATGTTTTCCTAAACTTCTCACTGCTTGGTCTGAGAAGCGGCTAGCTAAGAAAGCTGCTAATCAAGGTGGTTAAAAACCTTATAGTGGCCCTGTAGTTGCAAAAGGGGAATTTCAGCGTCAGTAAGGAAGTGTAATGCCGGGGGAGTCAGGGTAACTCTCCTTGTGGATTGGGCTCTTGAATGAAAGGATGCTTCTAACAAGGGAAATAATCTCTTCGCTTTGGCATCTGTTTTCAAGTGATGTATTTCACTATTAACATTTAAAAGAAACTGAGGAAAGGATTTTGTGAGTTGCTTAGCATTCTGCTCCCGCTGGGACTGCTGAGAGTTTACACCTTTGTCATTTCAAAACTTTTTTTGAAAGCTTCATTTATGTGCTTCTCCCTTGTGCCTAGTTCTAGAAGCAATCAGTGTTAAACCCTAACATCACCACTGACACAGCAGTTTGCGAATGCCAGACACACACATCTGGTTGCCTGAATTCATTGCGATATTATCCAGACAAAATGCCAGTGGCTCCAGCCAGCGCTGAGTTTGTCCTCTGGCATCTGTTCTGTTTGGCAGTAGAGGGCTCAGCTTACATTTTTTGACTCTGCCTTGAAGAAGAAAAATATGTCTGTGACACAGAAACTGCTTGTTATGAAAATGCAATGAGAAAAAGCTGTTAAGCTACTACAGAAGAGTATGCAAAGTAGCAAAAATGTCATTCATCTGGCTCGTACTGCTTACGTAGACAGTCCTATGACACTGCTGCAACAGTCCCTTGTTTTCTGTGTCTGAATAATGGCAGGTGGGGTACAGCAGTTCACAGTAACTATCATTAAGATTGGTTTTAAAATAACATGTAATGAGAATTTGGTAGCGTGACTTGTCAAAACAACCAAAATTTGACATCGATAACATCAGAGGTGTTTATTAGCTGGTGTTTAGTAGACAAAGTGGGCCCCAGTGTTTACAATGCACCCATTACACTGCGGTGGATACTCTTCAGTGTCTCTCTTGTTAGCATTGGAAAGTCTGAGCCTGTATACCTTTAAAACTACAGAATTGGTTTTGCTCTGAAAATGGCAGTACTTGTAATGCTAAATGTGTTAGAAATGTTGATATGCTGTGAAAATGAAGTGGGAGGGTAAGGGCGAGACTGTGTTTTATATAACAGAAGCATATCTTAGATTTTAGGAAATTAGGTAATATATTATTTTATACTTATGCTAATGGAGTAGGCAACCTTGTCCCTGGAGAGGAATAGCTGGTCAGGCCAACGTGTTTGTCTTGACTTTGACATCTGCTTTTATTTCCTCATGTAGGTAGCTGTGAGACAAGCTGGTCACCTTTAAATCAGTCTGACACCCAACAGTGGGGCCAATTAAAAAGTTGTATTTCTCCATGCTAAGATGTGGAGAATGGCTATAATGTAAATTTTTCAGTACTGATTATTGTAATCAGAAGCTTATTAAAAAAAAAAAAGACCCAGAACAACAAAAACCCTGCAAATGTCAGTGTTCTTGCTGCCTTACTTTAACCTATAGATTGCATTTCATTTTCAAATATTTATCCAGTGCCTTGTAAGGCGTATACAGATGCATTGCTGAGCGCTGCAGCAGACTAAAGGAGATTCTGGAACTCGGCAATAGCCAATAAAAGAAAGCCAATAGCACAGGACTGCATAGGATTCACACAGTCCAACTGCTCTGGGCAACCTTTAAAGTTTTTCACCTGCAGAGAGTAGAGAATTCTGTTCTTAAGAAAAAGTGGTTTAAATTACTCTTTTAAATGATTTGTCTTAGAGGTATCTCTCTCTCTCACATACATAAATCTCATATATAAACTTGGAAATCTCTCAACAAGTTTTTTGTGGTGGATTACCCGAAGACAACAAATAAACCTAACATTTTCAGTTACGTATCCAACATAATTATGATGACATGTATATCATTAAAAGATTAAAAGGTATTAATTAAAAGATTGAATTTCTCATTTCATCCGCTGCATGGTAGCCACTTAGATATTGTCTAGCTGAGAGACTAATGAAGAGGGTCTCAACAGGAGATTTCCCCACAGGGTTGTAAGAAAGAGCAAAGTCTGTAACTGTACTGCTTCATTATCAGGTTACAATTTTAGTATCACAAAAAAAATCGAATTCCTCATGCAAGTTCTTTTCCTTATCAATGCTGTGGCTAAAAGAATGCTACTGCATAGAACAGCGTTGCTGAAACATTTTATCAGCTGACAATGATTCAACATGATACTCTCCTGTTTATGCTTCACATAAAAGAAAAAAGGGCAGAGTATGGTGCACTGGACAGCACTAAAAGAGCAATACAGTGGAACGGCCAGTGCTTGAAAGTTGCAAGGCAGCCCTGCCTAACGGGATACTCTTTTGATGCTGCCCAGGTGAATTACCCCAGCAGAACCATACCAGCAGCAACCGGAGGTGAACAAGTTCATAGCTGATAATAGCTTGATCCACTTTTGGCAAGTTTGTTGCATAGGGATTTGGACTAATGTGTCACTTACCAGTGCAATTCCTGATTGTGATTATTCAGTCCCAGTGAAATAGCTCCCCATGTAGTTATGTTGCTGTGTGAGTCTGGAACACAGAATTACTAGATAATTCCATGAAGGTCTGACCTAAAACAGTGCGGTGAAGAAAAGGAGAATGCCTTTTGTAATTAGGAATTAATTTGGTTGGGAATCAAGTACTATTCATATGTGGTAAGAACAATAACATCTATGGTAGCAGACAAGGCAAATCTGATTTTACCCTCAATTGGTAGTGGCGGATGAACATGCAAACACGGTAAAAATTAAGTGTTTCTTCCAGTTAGTTTTTCATAGTCATTCTGAGGGTCTGAATGTGTTCAAATGTGGTAAAGGGTCCACATGAAGAGCAAACTGGTTGTTCAAGGCAGTTGTGCAAGTTTGCAGGCAGAGTCAGTCAAGAAAAACGAGCTGAGACCTTGAAGAGATCAGTAAGAAATCTGAGAGAGGAACTTGAAAATGCTTTTTGACAGAGCTGATAGAAAGGCACAGATCCAAGCTGTGGAGTTGGACATACTTCACAAAGCGTGTATACATGACAGTGGTCATGACAGATGGCTACTGGAAACGGTAACAAGAGGAAGACCTAGAAATGACAGTCAATGAGGCAAATGCAGTCTACTTCCTTCTCCTGCCTTATCCAACCTTTCTATTTTTTCCAAGTGTTGGGAGCTCACAAAGATGACAAAGGAAAGAACTCCAGTTCTGTAACAAATTACACTGCTAACATAAATAGGCTTTACGTAAAGAGAAAATGAAAGGATTTAATTACAGAGGGTGCAAGAAACTGCATCAGTAGTAAAAGTGTTCTGACCTATTACTCACCATGAGGGTAAATGCATTTAATTGTGAAATGTTTTATCTGCATCTACCATTTGCCTATTATTTGCTGGATAATACATTATCTGTTGATATACAGCTCAGTGTTCACCCATCTATTAATGAAAATTGATCCATGACTAAAATTTATGATCCTTAATAACCTTACATTACAAATATTCTTAGGATACTTGTACAATTTGGCTACTGAAAATGGGTTAGTTTAAAGAAAATATAAGTGAAAGGTCATTGTGCCTCTTCTGGTCTTGATACAAGTTATCTTACTAGAAGAAAAATGTTTACGCCCTCAGGCCAGAGGAGGATGCTGAGCATCCATGAGCAGGAACAGTCTCCCTGGACTTGCAAGAATCAGTACCTCTGTATGCCAGAGCTAAATTATGCCCCTTGGCTATTGGATTGGTATGTGTGCTCTGAGAGGCCATCTACACGTCTTTGTTTTACAGTTTCTACAACAGCTAGAAGAAAACATCAGGAGTGAAAGTGCATTAGTAAATTTGTCTAGGCAGGGATTTTCTAGCTCATTATTTCCTTGCGGAATGAAACCAATCATCCAGAAGGAAAACTAATCAAATTCAGCAAAGGACTGAAACAGTTTGCATGAGATCTGTCTCTTTATGATAACCCTTGTTCAGCAGAGATGTGTGGCCCAGTGGAGAGGTCTTCTGCTGGTTAGTCCCACTTTTCAAGTATGTAAGTGAGAATTTACAATGTTGTTTTTAACTCTCAGCCAAATAGGAGATATCCTTGGGCTAAATTAGTGTTCTAATTTGCAGCCTGTGCAACTGCAACCTTGTACTGTATTTGGGTTCGGAAATACCTTACCTAAATATATGTAATACCATACACTACAGCTTCTTTTAATAGAGTCAAGTTCTTTCTGCCACAACAAGTGAGAGTCCACTGATCTTGGAATATGACATTTCTGTTACTATTTAAATTAGATTTCTTGCACATTAATTAGCACATCTAGGGTATCAGCTGGTGAAATGTCTTTGGGAATTAGGCTAGCACTGAGAAAATCACCCAAGCAGGAAACAAATATGTTGAAGAGGGGTGGTCTGCAGCCTGCTGAGGGAGGTATGCTTCATGCCTTCCTGCAACAATAATTCTGTAGCTCCTGGTTAATTGGGCTGTGGAAAAGTACAGATAGCTTCTTTAGAGTTTAAACACAGTAGCTTCTGCAAAGCTACCGATCTGTGCAGCATATTTTGAACATGAACGTGGGAGATAAAGCAGAGAGTGGGGGGGCTGGTTGTGGAGTTTTATATTTTGTTTTATTTCAAGAATAACAGTTATTTTCTTTGAAACAGGTCCATGATTACCTTAGAAGCAAGTTGTGTTCCCTCTATGAAAATGACTGCATCTTTGATAAGTTTGAATGTGCATGGAATGGATCAGACAGGTAATCCATCCTTACGTACATCACTGTCTTCATTTAGCAAAAGAGCTTCCATAAGATGGGGAATAATTAGAAAGTAAAGCGTTATGCATGGTTATTTTTCACCTCAATTTACATCTTCACATATCAGTGTTCAGGTTGGTAAAAGGTGTTTGGATATTGGTGCAGTTATGCCTCTGACCTCATTAGGCATGATGTATATGTTAATCTTGGCTCATGCCTTAGGGGAAAAAAACCTTCAAATTCTGTCCGTTTTCACCAAAATCATAAGTAGGCTGCAAAAGTTAAAAAGAATGCTGCCAACTTGCACAGTCCCACCAACACACTAAGGAAGCTTGTGTGATCCTGTATTTACACATGAGCTGCCTCAGAAATCCGGTTCATTTACTGGAAACAGGGAGCGAGGAAAGGCAGTCACAGGCACCCACTGATTCTCCACAAACTGCTGCCACCTTCCCACTGACATAAATGACAGTTTCTTCTGATACCTACCCCCATCAGAGCAGTCCCTTTCCCTATGCACTGAAGGAGAGGTGCTGGTTTTTATCTTGGACGTAATATCTTGTTGAATATTTTCATTACAAATATTGGCACAACAAGTCAGAGAGCGCGAGCGAGGATGAAATGTGCTGATGCCATAATGTTAGCAAATGGTGGCAGTACTTTGGGGAGTAGGAATATTGTACAGGAAGAACTGAGCAGCCAAGAGGACTGGGATAATAAGAATGGATGAAATCCAAGAGTATAATGCAAGGTGAGGATTTTAGTTAAAAGAAAACACAAACCTTCATCTTATCAGTTGGAAACAACTCACATTCATATGCTAGGTGACTGTGGAAGGGATTAGCAGTCTACAAAATGCATGTGAAAGAGAGCACAGGAGCCAATTTTGAATGGCACACAGTGAATTCTGGCTCAGTAGAGCTAGGAGGCAAGAGGCAAAAGTTTGGCACTCGCTGAGAGCCTGGAACTGTGCCTTCAGCTCACTCAGCTTCTCATTTTGGAAAGAGAAAAATGGTCCATCTCATTGGATTTGAAGCAGGCCTGCCCTCCTGGACTGGGCAAGGACTATGAAACAGAGTGTGGGACAGCTGTGAAAAAGGCAAATGTGATCCTAGAATGGGCAAGATTGGGATATCCAGCAGAGAAAGGAGTAGTGGTGACATCACTTTAGGGTCTTATTCAAAGACCTTTGGACTGCAATTACACATTTCTTGTCCCTCATCTCCAAGGTGGATGAACTAATCGGGCGAATGGACAGCTGCTCTAAAGAGAGGAGAGGGCGGGAGTTTGGTTTTGATCAGCTTAGCAAAAGAGAAGCCAAGATTATACTTGCTTCTAGTAAGTATATCAAGGAGGTATACATATGGAGGAAGAGGACCTAGCTAAGATATGTGTGAATGATAATGACACAACAGCAAATAGGTATTGAGTGACAACAGGTAATTATAGCCTGGAAATTAGAGGTAGTTCATACCTGTTCAGACACCGACAGTGTGGAGTGGTCTTCCCATCCTGAGTAATGGACATAGAAGAAGCCCAACTGTTTTGATGATGGTGCTCAGGAAATTTGTGAAAGCATTTATATGAGACATGGATTAAAACAACAAGTGTCTGAACTTGGAAGTGCAGAACAAGGTCTCTTCCAGTCCTGTGTTCCACGAATGCAGATAAAGTGTAATGCTGTACACAAGGGGCGTCTTCTCTTTGGACTACTTTCCTTTGCTGCTGTGCCTGCAAAGAGAGATTCTGTCTTTACTGAGAAATAAAACTTTTACCTTGTATCGTTTATTATGCAAATGAAACTATATACTTCCATTCTCTCTGTTGTCTGCATGCCAGGGAAATGTGTTTTCTGACAAGGATTAACTCAGCATTGAGTATCCCCTGTGATACAAACTGCTGGCCATTTAAAATGACATAGGTGGACCACACTGGGCAAAGTCCCTCCCAGATTGCTATGACTGCAACTTGGGCACCAGCTGTTGTGGAAATGGCTTTGATATGGTCAGAAAGTGGGAATGACCCACAGAAGTTTTACGGGAAGATCTAGGTTTTGGAGCTTTTCTCTGAACCTTCCAAACCCATGCGTGAATGGAAGTTTTAGCAGAGGGTGCGCTTTGGCCACAACAACCCCATGCAACACTACAGGCTTGGGGAAGAGTGGCTGCAAAGCTGCCCAGAGGAAAAGGACGTGGGGGTGCTGGTTGACAGCCGGCTGAACATGAGCCGGCAGTGTGCCCAGGTGGCCAAGAAGGCCAACGGCATCCTGGCCTGTATCAGAACTAGTGTGGCCAGCAGGAGTAGGGAGGTGATCGTGCCCCTGTACTCGGCACTGGTGAGGCCGCATCTCGAATCCTGTGTTCAGTTTTGGGCCCCTCACTACAAGAAGG
>NW_009220036.1:60452-65552 GCF_000690835.1 Fulmarus glacialis
GAGTCACCATCCCTGGAAGTATTTAAAAGACGTGTAGATGAGGCGCTTAGGGACATGGTTTAGTGGGCATGGTGGTGTTGGGTTAACGGTTGGACTCGATGATCTTAGAGGTCTTTTCCAACCTTAATGATTCTATGATTCTAGGGTTGTCTTAGTTGACTGGTTACTGCTTGAGTTTGGTCCTACTGGAAATACGAAAATAAAAGCCTTTCTTGGAAATACAGACGGTGCTGATCATTGCCTAAATCTGGCACAGAACAACAGCGCAATCAAATCATTTAAATATTGTGAAACTTTGAAAAGATTCAGGGCTTTTCAAGTTCTTTGAAACCATTTTGCTTATTCTTGATGGGAATTCCCAGTGCGTTGTACAGGATAGACAGCCACATGTTCCCAGGCCCAGAGTCTTTCTCCTGTAGTTGAATGAAATGGTGCCATCCTCATTAGTGCTGTAAGACCACTCTCTGGATAGTTGCCTGGTAATAATAGAAATATTATTCAATATTAGGATTTAAAGTGAGCGTAATATTTTCATTCCTACTTGACAGATCAGGAAGATTAATGCAGTAAGTAATTATTAAGTGGGAACATGAGATTGTGGGGGCTTCATTTGTTGTACTGCCCAGGCGCTGGGGCGTTGTTAGTTGTGCACAATTACCAAATCCGTCACTAACCACAATACACTGCTCTTGATTGTAAGAAACACCTGAGTAGAGCAGCTGGCAACATTTGACAAAAGATAAGGGTTTTCTTTAATTTAGTTGTTTCTCTTTAAGAGTCAAATGTATCAGCACAGATGTTCATTTTTTGATGAACATTCACTCTTCTGAGCTTCTTGCTTCTGTGCATGACAAGTATTGTATTGTTTTGCTACACACTACAAGGATTTTTTTTTTTTTGTTGGATCATATTTTCAATTATATTTGGGTACCAGTAACTCTTCAAGAACAGTTCATTTGAATAGTAAGGTCACTTAATTTGATCCTTTTGGTATGTATTTTTTTAAAAAGAACTACTGCTAAAGGTAAGCAATGCCTGTTAACAATGGTACTCTTAAAAGATGCAGCAATACAGTATTTATATTATTAATACGTCTACATAACAGTAATAACTGCAGTTTTAAACATGTTATTTTTATCTTTTGCAGACTTTAAAACTACAATGACAATTTAAAGTGACAGGATTGTTCAGTTAAAAATGAAAGCATATTTATTATTTAGGTGAAAATACTTTTTATTAATTTTTGTCATTACTAAGGAGTTAATCTAGGCTATGATAGAACCTGATAGTGAGGCTGTTTACAAAAAAAATCAATGTACGTGAGCTCTGATTAGAACGTGATTGATGCTCAGTTACTCCAATGAACAGGAACTAATACAATCAGACAGAGCCGATCTCATTTGCTGAAGGGCACATTAATCACTATGTACTTTGGCAACAACAGTGGTCAGGGGAGGGAGTCAAGCAGGGGTCTTACACTAATTCAACCAGATGAGTACATATTATCTGTAGTCGAGTATATTACACTAAAATCATGCCATCTTTATTGTATATACATCATTACATGACTATGTAGAATATGTGAGCCCTATTTATACACCAATTTAATTTAGTTCTTTCATTTATTTCCGAAGTCACGTCTTTTAATAGTGACCCGCAAGACACTGTTTTCTTCTCACTGTCAACCATACCTATTTTGTTATTATAGTTTTGCCTCAAAAATTAGCACTTATGGAGCTGTTTGTGAGTTACAGGAGAAGCCAGTAAAAGAAAAAAATAGTGTAGTAATTCTACATGGTAGTAAGTGAATACCTTAATTACTGTTCTTTCTTTTTTAAGATTTCAAATGAATGGGTGTATGGGAACCCTTCCAGGGAGACTTCTGAATACCATCATGATAAGTGATATGCTGTAAGCAGATGAGTGAAGTCACATACAACTGTTCAGTCAGTCCTTTCCTACTGAACTGTCATTCATCCCACTGAATATCCATCAGCCTTCACTCTAATCAGGCGGAATTGGCAGGTCCCAGTGGATGAGACGTTAACAGTCTATTCCTGCCTGGCAGCACGCTCCATGCTGGAGAGCTAGAAGACATCATTTTGTTCTCAAGGCTCTGCGTGTCAAATATTAGCTTGGAAGGACTTGGGGATCCCCTATTCTTATCCCCAGTCTTATCCCAGCCAGCTGTGCCACAACCCTGAATCCGGTGTCTCAAGCTTTCCCATTGGCATACCCCCCAGGGGGTTTAAAGAAGTTCCTTCTTTGTGATGTGGAGTCACTTGCTTCATGCTGCGCAGAATAAAGGAAAATTCCCCAGTATGCCAACAGGCCCCCACTGTTTGCAACAGTGCTTCTTCCTTTCCCTTTGTCATCATAAATCTCATTTTTCATTCCCATGAAAAATATTTTTGAAGAGTTTTCCTGGAACCAATCCTTTCTTCTCATAAGGTCAGCTTGTCATGAAACCAGATCTGGTGGGCCTTGCTTGTCAGTCCCAGGAGACTGCAGATGTGCTGTTCTGCACTGGTACACATGCTACTGAAATCTTGCAAATTTAGGGGCTCAAAATGTAATTGGGGAGACGGTTTCAGGTGAAAGAAATGGTCCCTTTTCATGCTGAGTGCCTTGAGGGACTCCTTTGCAGAGATTTACAAGTCCGGAGGGAGGCTCTGGTGGAAGCTGCTCCGAGTCTCCTCCCCTCACACTTGCTTGGATTCAATGTCCTGCCTCTTTTGCCACAGGGAATGAAGTTCTGTTGCCACATTTGCAGTGAGGGGCAGGTTAACAGGCTGGATTAGTTTTTCTATCGTCCTTAAGCCTGGCATGCACAGGTCCTTGAAGCCTGCCCAGCCTTAGTCCTGTGTCACACCATCCCACAGCTTCCATGGGCTCTTGAGCAACAGTGGAGGGGGGAAACTATGCTGTGAGCTGGATTTCTCCAGACAACAGAAATCTGCAGGTGAAGAAAAATTTCTATGCATTGAGGAAGACTAATCTGGGCCAGAGTTAGCCCAAAAATTATTATGAAAGAGTCTCTTAAAAAAACCAAAACCAAATCCAACACAAAACAATGTGAAGCAAGTATGGTTTGGTTTTTAAGCAAAGCCTTAATTCCAGCTGATGTCCCCAGAGTTTCAGGGCAAACCCTGACATCCAGGAAGGCAGCTGAATGGAGCAATTTTGATAAAAACTGTTGTATGCAAGGATGGCTGCGACATGGATGACATTTAAGAGCTCAGCTTGCAGTAAAGAAATCTGAACGAAGTATGGGGATAACAGATAGAGAAAGACAGAGATAGACCAATTCTTAGTGACTGACATGTTTGATGAAATCTCAATGCCTAAAAAACATTGTGGAAGATCTCATTGAAGTTTAGTACAAATGATGAAGTCCTATTCAGATGCCCTTGAGGTTGGTGAAGTAGGGAATTTGTTGACCTTCCAACAGGAGCAGAACTTTAGAGGGGGAAGCCACGTACTGAAGCATTTCATTTAACAGAGAGTCATTACCAAAACCAAAATATTGAGAGCCAGATGTTTTAAGGTATTAAGATGCTTAAAGATGCTGAAGCCATTAGTAGTTGTTAGAGTGGTGCTGTAGACCCTAAAACTCTGGCCCTAAATTAAACACCAGTGGTACAACTACTGGTCATCATGTTCAGCCCAAAGGAGAAGGTGAGGATGGAAGCCCAAAGCCCTCAAGGGCTGAGCAAGTTGTCTGTGAGAGTAAGAAAGACTGGAGGTAGTGGGAGATGGCAAAGAAAGGGTGAGCAGTGAGACCTCCAAGAGTAAAATGAAGAGATGAGGGGAAAAAATAAGAGACAGAGAAAGGGAAATGACAGAGTGAAGCAAAAGAGACAAGACAGCAGGGAGAAGAGGATGAAGCTAGGGGGGACTGGCAGGAGAGAGAAGCAGATATAGTGTTTTTTAAAAACTGTAGAGCAGGGTAGGGGGAAATGGAAAAAGAGGAGGGGAGGAGGTAGAGGGGGAGGGAAAGGAAAACCTAACTGGAAAGTGTGGTAAAGACCAGAGTCAAGGTTGTAGGGGAAGAAAGAGAAAAAGAGAACAGAATGACAACTAGAGAGGGAGTAAGAAGAGAAGTCAATAGAATAAAAGGAGGATTGGACTGTGCCGGGGGTTTCTCCTTCCCCTTTTACCTTCTGCAAGAATACATTTGTCCAGCTTGTAAAGAAAAAAAAATAATGGATAAGATTTTGGGCCATAGCGACCCCACACGAGGATGGAAGTTTGGGAGAGAGATGCCTCAGATTGTGTCACTAATAAGCAAGAATGCCCCAGTGTCAGTGCAGGCTGGACGAATTAGTAGCATTTTGCGTTGTCGCTCAAAACATGCACATTTGAAGAATTGTCAGAAACCCTCAGACCTTGCTTGGAGCAGCTTGAAAAGAGGGAGCAGAGAGTACGCCGGGTGCTCTGCAGAGCAGCACCATGCGGAGAGGAAAACGTGTTCCCCTCGTGGGGCAGCGTAGGAGAGTTAGCGTGGAGCTGTGCGAATGCATTTGGGGCCCTGCAGATACGGGGTGTTGCCTCTCCTTCCAGAGCACCAGCTAGGCTGCCGATGCGTGAAATGTAGGCAGTGGCAGCCATGTCGCTGTCATTGGGGGTTTTTTCCTGCTTTTTTGCTTTTTTTGCCTTTTTAAAAATTATTTTTTTAAAGCATGCTGCCTGTAGCTGTGGTGGTTTGAGCTGGGTACAGTCAGCAGCTTTGTTCCAGCCTGAGCTATCAGTGCGCTGCTCCTCAGGGTGCACTGGAGTGTGTTCTGCGTCCTAAATACCCCTGCGTGGATGAGATGACAGTACCTCTGACTGTGGGTAGCACAACCTGTAAACCTGCTTTCTGAGTAAAATTAAAGGTGGTTAGAGCTTTTCAGGGCTGCTCCCTTAAACACCTATGAATTAGCGTGGGGAGTTGGGGGGGAGGAAGGGGGGGGGGTGTGTTCGTCTGGTTTCTTGAACCAGCCTCACTTGCAAGGGTGTTGTGCAAGCACTTGTGGTAACACTGCTGTGCACAGCAAAGAGTCTGGAAATACAGAACAGACTCTTCCTATACTCAGCTACAATTTTCATTCTTTTTTT